>NW_027206290.1:35997500-36282500 GCF_024711535.1 Dipodomys merriami
CATTTCTTTCCTTTTGCTAAGTGTAGGCTGTTCCCTCTTTCCCTCTCTTTCTTCCCTTCTCATCGCTGTCTTTGGGTTGCTTAGTTCTTTTTCTTCTATGTCCATCAGCTGATGGGCCCCTTTGTTGTATGTTGTTCCATTTCCCACTTATTCTGTTCCTCCTCCTAGCATTGTGTGCATGTATCTACCATATACATGGTCAAGAACATGGAGTCATTTATCAATGATAGGACAAAGTGGGTGGCTGTGCTTTGTTTCTTGAGTCCTGTTTACTTTGTCATATCTTCTTGCATTTTGGCTTTGGCATCCACATATCAGGGAGACCATGTGCCCTTAGTCTCTTTGTTCTTGGCTTACTTGGCTCAAAATAATCTACTCTAGGGGGGAGGGGGAGGCGGGGAAGGGAAGTGAAGGGTAAACAAAGGAGGAGGCTACAATGCTTGGTAAGAAATGTATGCATTATCCTGCCCATGTAATTGTAGCCCCTCTGTACAGTATGTTCTCAAATAAAATAAAATACAATTAAAAAAAATAATCTACTCTAGTTCCAACCATTTACCTGCAGATGCCATTATTTTGACCTTTCTATTGGCTGCATAATATTCCATGGTAGAATTTTTGGATAGACTCATCAGTAGTGGGGCATCTGGGTTGTTTCCAAGTCTTGGCTATTGTGAATAGTGCTGCAATAAACATGGAGGCGCATGTATCTTTGTATACTGGATCCTGTTGTTCAGTGGAACTGCTCTTTTACAAAGAGATGTATGTATTCAGTTACTGACCTAAATTCACATCTGAAAGTCCTAGCTTCTTATATACACTCTTGGTATTCCTAGAATACTAGGTTTGTCTGGTGTTTTTTTTTCTCTTTCACTTTCTGTGTCAATTTTTCATAAGTAAGAGAACGAAAATATCAAGGGTGATTTAAGTCTCTCTGGAGACGCCCTGTGCCACTGATTGTCTCTTCCACCCCAGTCTCCTCTGCAGAAATTCAGTGTCCAGATGTTTCAGAATCCAGATGGCCTATGAATCCTCTGTCACCCAGGAAGGAGGAAAATATGCATGAAAGTGGAACATTTAAAAGGAAAAGAAATCATTCAGCACTGCCTATGTAATGACAGTGTAATACAGGACTCAAGGAAAAGCTCCCATTCCTGAAGCAGCAACGTAATGAAGGCATGTGATGGGCTCTATTAGCAGGCTGAATATCAACCTCACCTCCTCTTTACATCACCAAGCAAGGGGCTTGCAGAGGTCCTCACTCTTTAAAGGGCAGACAGCATGGAGGAACTCTCATGTACAATTTAAAGTAGTAGCTAAAATTGGAATGGTCACAAGAAAGCCTGCTTCTTTGCAATTAAATTGACAAGCTGTCTATGATTACCCTAGGGAACTTGGCAGCTGAGTGATAAAAAGACTGCCAGTGTTGAAAGGTCTAACACAACTTACTAGGTGGACAAAGACCACATCTGTTTAATATACTGATTGAAAGAGTTGTGGAATGTACTTGACTAAATTAGCCAAGGCGAGATACTGCTGATACGTCTTCCTCTCTTAGACCCTATGCTCAGAACCTGTTTTAGAATTTATTCACCCACAAATGTTGAGGAACATGCATTAAGAAGTAAGTTTAGCACAGTACTGACATTATTTAGCATGAGACTACCATCAAAACAAGAATTGAACAGGCTTCAAAGAAAATAATACAAAACTCCTTCCATCAAATTATGTGGAATTTATGTACACTTCATATAAAAACTGGGTACCTGAGAGAATATTTACAGTGATAACAACTCAAGAATAGAAAGAAACTAGATGATGTAATGCAAAATGTTAGCCAGGAACTACATGACATTTTCATTGTTGGGGGTCCCTTGAGCTGGGCAAAAATGAAAGTTAGGTTACAAAGAAAAGCGCAGTAATAATAATTGGGGTAGTAGCAATTTATGAATTTCAGCTATGCCAGCAGTGAAAATTGAAGTCAGGACTCCATGCTTGCTAGGCAGATGCTTTACCACTTGAGCCATACCCCCAATATGCTTTTATTCATTTCATAGATACTGATAATGATCACACGAAGTAAATGACTGATGATTATGTCTATTTGCTATCTGTTCTTTCTGAAGTCGGAGGACTGTTTATTTCAGCAACTCTGGAAAATGATTTACGACTATTTCCAAAGTTCGATTACCCTAAGCAGGACATGGCTTTCATTTCAAAACCAGAGTTTTTTTTTCCAAGTAGCCAGCCAGTGTTGACTTGTCTTTGAGACTTCATGGTACTTCAACAAAATTACTCAAAGCTCAAGGTCATTCTAATTGTCAATGTCATCTACATAGGTAAACATCCTTAGTATTATGTTTAGATGAAAAAAATCAGTAATGCCTTATATAACATAACATTTTACAGAATAATTTTTAGCTCCAATGTGACCTCCTTTTACTTCCTCGTAACAACTATGGAGATCTTGTCGTCCCCATTTTCAAGATGAAGGAAGGGATCCTCAGAAAGGTTAAGTGAGTGACTTGCCTAAGGTCAGATAGTAATTGGAGAGCTGAAAGTCTTTGCACTACAATCAGTGACAGTCAGAAAGCTGAGCCTAATGTAAAGCATAGCTTGAGATGTTGGGGAAAAAAAAGTCCTTCATTTGCAAAACCTAAGTCAACACATTTGTGTAAATTGAACATTCAAACCTCCCTTTTGGGATAACTGGATGAGATGATACATGTCTGCTGATGCCTTCAGCCAGACTCCTAAGAATCTGAATCTAATTATTGAGGAAAAAAATACTTGTACTCTTTCCTCCCATCATGTTGAAGGTTATACACTTATGTACTCATTACTTGCTTTTTCTAAGAAAATGTGCATCTGGTAAGAGGCTGCTGTTACGTCGCTTTATCCAAATGCCCCCATTGCTACCAGCTAGTTTAGTGCCTTGTTCAAACGTAAAAGCGAATAAATGCTTTTGACACTAATTATGATTTCTGACAGATAGTAACGACATTGTACTAAAAATGATAGTTTAGAATTATGCAACTCTTGATTATCCATGGGAAGGGGCACTAGAAATAGCATGGGTAATTGAAATCTTCGAACACAAACTCCTTTTACAGATAGCTTCAATCTGCTCCCCAGCAAACCTTTAACTATACCTAATAACATAATTAGGGCAACCAGTTCAAGGTTTCTCTGTTTCCACTTCTCCACTTGAGGTACTGCTGAGTGAGAAAAAAAATGGTAGAATGAAAAAAAAATGAGTAAAAAATAAGAAAAGGAAAATCAAGTTGACTGAAATAAAACATCTTGCCTCATTTTGACAAAGAAGATATGTGTGTATTGCTTCATAAATGCTTTTTAAAGAGACAGATACAAGGCGATTAAAAAATACACTGTTTGCCCCAGTCTTATTTTTCTCTTGCTTGCCACATCACCATACTTACATACTTTCATACCTGTGTATTATAGGATTACTTAGCATTATTTATTCATTTATTTTAAGTCAGCCAATAAATTTCCAACAGTCAAGACAGACACAAGCCCCTTTAAAAATATAGCAGGATATGAGAGTAAGATCCAGAAGAAAGAGGAAATATGTAACATTTATAATGTATTCCATAACATGTTACATATATTACATACATTAAATATATATATATATATATATATATATGATGTCTTGGTTTCTATGACCACTCATAATAAAGCAGGGTATGATTCTTTAAAAATGTAAGTACATTGGAAAAAAGGAGTTAGATTCCAGCATTTTTTGCATGGCGAAATAGGCAGAAATTGTTGATAATCTTGCAAACAAAAAGACTCATATAATATATGACTATACATATTGTTATATGAATATACATATACAGTTATATATAGTTCGTTATTATACTATTGTCTCACTTGATAAGTCCTTAACAAATGGTCATGACAGCTGATACAGTTACAAGAATATTATTAGCTCTTTCCCAAAGGAAAGTATGTCTAGATTTAGAGATGTGAAAATTATTTGATGTTGTCATTCTATAATATTGATACATTGGATTTAAGTGTCAGGTGATTGCCTGACTTAGTTTGTGTGACAGTGAAATATGAATTGGAGACCAAATTTCAAACTTCACAACAAAGCCATAGTATCAAAACAGCTTGCTACTGGCACAAGAACAGACCTCAGGACCAATGGAATAGAATTGAAAACCCAGAAATGAACCCACAGACCTATAGCCACATAATCTTCGATAAGGGAGCTAAAAAACTGGAATGGAAGAAAGATAGACTCTTCAGTAAATGGTGCTGGCAAAATTGGTTAATCACTTGTAGAAAACTAAAGCTAGATCCTTATATATCACCCTGCACCAGAATCAACTCCAAATGGATCAAAGACCTCAGAGTCAAAGCATTACAGGAAGGAATAGGAGAAACCCTAGGTCTCCTTGTCACAGGCCGAAATTTTCTTAATAGAGACCCAGAAGCACAACAATTCAAAGAAAGGTTGGACAAATGGGATTACATGACAAATGGAAGTTGCAGAGCTTCTGCATGGCAAAGGACATAGCTAGCAAGATCAATAGAAAGCCCACGGAATGGGAGAAGATCTTCACTAGCCCTACAATGGACAAGGGTCTCATATCTAAAATATACCTGGAATGCAAAAAATTAAATCCCCGTACAACAAATCCTCAAAGAAACAACTGCCCAATAAATAAATGGGCTAAAGACTTAAAGAGAAACTTCTCTGAAGAGGAAAGAAGGATGGCCAATAGACACATGAAGAAATGTTCAACCTCTCTAGCCATAAAAGAAATGCAAATCAAAACAACATTGAAATTCCACTCACCCCAGTTAGAATGGCTATAATCAAAAACTCTAACAACAGTGCTGGAGGGGACAGAAGGGAACCCTACTGCATTGTTGGTGGGAGTGTAAACTTGTTCAACCACTTTGGAAAGTAGTATGGAGATTCCTCAAAAGACTCCACATAGAGCTCCCCTACGACCCAGCAATCCCACTTTGGGGCATTTACCTGAGTGATCACAAACAAGACCACACTAAAGCTACCAGCACAACTATGTCTATTGCAGCATTATTTACCATAGCTAAGATATGGAACCAACCCAGATGCCCCTCAGTAGATGAATGGATCAAGAAAATGTGGTATATATATATACAATGGAATTCTATGCCTCCATCAGAAAAAATGACACTGCCCCATTTGTTAGGAAATGGAAAGACTTGGAAAAATTATACTAAATGAAGTAAGCCAGGCCCAAAGAAACATAGGTCCCATGGTTTCCCTTATTTGCAATAACTAGTATATATCTGAGACAAGCAGAAAAGGTCAGATAAGATGATGTTAAGTGAAATGAACCCCAAGATAAGGACACAAGTGTTCTTTTTTTCTTTCTTGCTATTGTTTCTAACGTATTTATAAGGTACCCCATGATTTTTTTGTTGCTTTGTATGTCCCTCCCCCACGGTATAACCCGTTTTCACTGTGTTTGATGTCAGTATAATTTGGGGAAGGGAAAAAACGAATTGTTTAAATAGGGATACAGGTTGCCCATTGCAACAATGAAATGTACAAGGTGCTATGTCGAAAAATGAACTTTACAATTTAGGTGGGGGTGGAGGGGTGGGAGGGAATGTAGTGTGGAAATGGGAGGGAAGGGATGGTAGGGGAAAACAAAGGAGGAGGCAACAATGCTTGATAAGAAATGTACTCATTACCTTGCTCATGTAATTGTAATCCCTCTGTACAGTATTTTCACAATGAAAAACATTTAAAATAAACAACAAGAATAGAAAAAAACCATGAATTGGAGGCACTATCTGAATTATCACTTGTCCTTTACCAATATCTATCTCCTTTTTTTTCTTTTGGTTACAGTGTGAACTTAGCTTTGTTTGGAACAAACCTGTGCCCAGTCAAAATTCCTCATCTCTCAGATTCCTTACAGGTAAAGGACTTCAACCAAATAGTGAAACCGGATCCAAGTTTTACACAGTAGTTTGTATACAGAACTCTTCCTACGAAGTAAGGCCCTGGGCAAAGTATTTTCCTACCCAAAGGTCAAACTGTGGCCATACATACCTTTTCCCTTTCCTTTTTCTTCCTGCTTAGAATTCAAGGGGGAAAAATGCATCTAGGTAAAGAGCCATCCTGTGATGAAATGGTTAAAAGCCACATGTAAAGGATAATGATTGGGAAAGAGATAGAAAGTTGTCTCTTCTTGGTGGAAGTGTGGGTACCAAATCTAACTCTGTCATCCCCCTAAGAAAAAACAATCCTCTAGTTTCTAAAGCCGTTTCAGTGGGACTTCCAGTCACACATAGGTAAAAGTCAGATGTACAAGTTTGCAAGAAATGATTACATTATCTTCACTTCCTCTGAAGTTTTGATAGGCTGTAGACATACTTTTTGTACCTATTGGTCATGTGTTTGTTGGTCACTCCTCTCAGGCTACAATAGTGTCTATAATAGCTTTCAAGAAATTTCAAGAACTCCCATTAGGTCCTAATCGTTGGATAATTAGAGTTCAGTTTTTTAATTTTTTGGTGCAGTCCTGGAGCTTGAACTCAGGGTCTAAGGCCTGGCCACTGTCTGAGCTTTTTGTGCTCAAGACTAGTGCTCTAGCACTTGAGCCACAGCTCCACTTCTGACCGTGTGTGTGTGTGTGTGTGTGTGTGTGTGTGTGTGTGTGTGTGTGTGTGTGTGTGTTTAATTGGAGGTAAGAGTTTCATAGACTTTCCTGCCCGGGCTGGCTTCAAATCTGGATCCTTTAGATCTCAGACTCTCCAGTAACTAGATTTGTAGAAAGCAGAAACATTTTCTTAACAATATCTCAAGCTACCATAGAACTTTTAATATTCAAAGTGAAACATGTATGTGATTTGTATACATATTGAAAATATTAATATATTGACTTAACAAATCATACAGGACAATGCTGACCACAGTATGGATTTTTTTTTTGCTTATGTGGTGCCGAGGAATAGAACCCAGGGCCTCATGCATGCAAGGCAAGCACTCTACCACTGAGCCACCTTCCCAGCCCCAGTATGGGTATTTTTACAGTGATGCTCTACAAAACAAGATAGATTAAAACTTGTGGCTGCCAGAATCTACTAGAACTATTAATGAATGAAATTTCTAATACTTGTTGGACGTGGGAAATTATAACACGGGTTATGAAATCAACAGGAGGATCATGAATTATGTCAAATTTTTCTTCATTTTTTTCTTTTTGTGAAGACATACAAATTTTTTGAGATTCAACTAAGGATGCCTTACTACGTACCTGAAACATTATCTGTGTATAAGTCAGTTTCCCCAGTGACTGTAAGCTCCTGGAGGGTGGGGGCTGCATTCATTTTCTTGTTTCTTCAGAGTCTCTTTACATGGTGCCTGCTCAGACCATAAGGATAACATCAAATATGGAGAGAAGTATGAAAATTAGGAAATTATGGCAGCTTTTCTTTGGATTCTCCTTTGTATGTCTTTTCAGCTAGAAAGGGTAGTAGGTAAGCAGAAATAGGGCAGATGCTGGGATTTGGGCTCTTGTTTTTAGGGAGCTGTAAAAAATGATCCTGGAAAATGTTGAACAAACCAGAACTGATAAATAATTTGTGCATTAGCTTGGGAGAAAATAGCAAAACTGTTGTGCAAAAGAATTAACAACCAGTGGGAGAAAAATCCCTAATTGTTTAAAATGTCTATCTATCCATAAATTATTCTTTAAATGGCTGATGGGTATACTACTTAAATATTGCCTTCTCTAGTTTATATGCTAATTTCTTAATCACTTCTTGATTATTTTAATAAAGTTTCTGTCTCTGTAAGAAATGTTTAATTGAATGGGAAGACATTTAACAGTTATAAGGTAATGCTGACTAGGAGAAACTTTTTATTGGACAAGGAGTGCTCAGCAGTGACATCATTCACTATAGATAAATTATTTGTGAGGCAATAACTCTGGATTATATACAGTCTGTCTATCAGCATACCATAAACATCACAGATATGAATATTTTTCTTGCCAGGTAACAAGCAACTTCTGTTTGCTCTATGCAAGAAGATGGATTTACACCTCTCTTAATAACCTTTGAAATTTTTTTATTTTCATTTTTTTGTGCTGGTCCTGGGTCTTGAACTCAGGGCCTGGGGCATTGTCCCTGAGCATTTGTACTCTACCACTTGAGCCACAGCTCCACTTCTAGTGTGTGTGTGTGTGTGTGTGTGTGTGTGTGTGTGTGTGTGTGTGTGTGTGTGTGTGTGTGTGTGTGTGTGTGTGTGTGTGTGTGTGTGTGTGTGTGTGTGTGTGTGTGTGTGTGTGTGTGTGTGTTTAATTGGAGGTAAGAATCTCATGGACTTTCCTGTCTGGGCTGGCTTTGAACCAGGATCCTCAGACCTCAGCCTCTTAAGTAGCTAGGATTATAGCTGTCAGCCACTGTTGCCAGGCCCTTTGAAAGTTTCTGAGAATCAGATCCTGGTTTATGATGTATCTAGTCACCATCAGTTAACCAGAGTAGCCAGGCAACCAGAGCATGTCATTTTCCACCAAGTGGACTCAGCTAGATGCCAAGCTTTGTAAGGACATTTTTTGCAGAGTGAACCACACAACATCCCTGAAGTCAGGTTATGGAAACACTGGTGTGAAATGTGCCTGCTTAGAAGACTGGGGCATTGTCTAAAATTACTAGTCTTATTAAAAACAAAACAAATCAAAACAGAAGTGGGGGAAACCCTACTTTTTCATCATCATTCCAATAGTAGATGATAGTAGGTAGGAAATTTATAATATAGTATGACTATTCAACTGGTTTGCAAGACTAACCAATTGAGATAAAATTTATTTTTATGATGTTTGAGAACCTAGACATCTCTAAATGGTTGCAACAATGAACATTTCATTCCTTACATGAAAGCTAATGAGCTAAAGAGAACAGCATAGGACACATCTTTATTTTATACTGTAGGGGAATTTGAAATGTGAAGCAATTAACCACCATGAGGGCCTCTCTGGAGTCCTTCCTAAGCCCACAGTTGCAAATCCTCACCAGGAAAGTGGCATGAGCCATGGGCATGCATTAGACCTAGATCAGAAAGTTTGGATGTTTTCCACAGGGTACTGGGCTGCTGGGTGGCATTGGGCTTCATGCCTCTCCAAAGGCTGACTGGTTTTAGGACATTCTCCATCTCTGAATAGAAGCAGCAGCTATCATGTGGTCCAAACCCTGGCATGTTCAATGTGTTCACACAACTGCCTTCAATTCACCTTGACTGTGGCCATTCCTTGTCTCTGTCCCACAAGTAGTTCATTTCTCAAGAGGGAGTTGATCACTCCTTTTCCCCCCAGCACATTACACACAAGTATCTTTTAAATACTGATTGTTTTATAGATTCTATGTAGACTTATTCTTACATCTTTAGTCTATAAAATGTGAACATGGATTTTTCTCTCTCCTTACATCCTCTTCCTTTTCCCTTCCCTTTCTTTCTTTCATTCTTTCTCCCTTCCCCTCCTACTTTTTTCCTTCTCTTCTTTCCCTTTTTTTTTTTGAACTCAGGGCTTTGTGCTTGCAAGTGCTACCACTTGAACCATGCCTCCAGTCCTAGACTTTTCCTTTCCTGCTATGACCTTGACTCCAGTCCTGAAACATATTAATAATTGCTTACTTTTTCCCCTCTGAAGTCCTTATTATACCACATTATTTTTCTACATAGCCTTTGTTCTTCCCCTCCCTTTCTATGACCTTCTGGTGTCTGATTCTTTGTAATAAGTTGTATCTGTATTTATGGTTCTTAACCCTTTCCAGATCCCATTAATTTTCCTGAAATTGTACTGCTGAAGCTCTTTTCCAATTTCCCCTCTTGATCTCCAACAAGAGGCTAGAGATAGAGAAAGAATACTAGTCATCACTAGTAGACCTGGAGAGTGGTGGTAGTCCCCCAAGTGAAAGTGTGTAGTCACTTCTTTCAGTGTATAGTCCCACTAAAGTATGGAGTGCCCCTCTGGCTCAAAACTTCATTATCCTAGAATTTCCTTGTATTAATAGAGGAGTTAGGAAAATCTTTACTGTGATTATTGAATCAGAAAAAACTAACTACAATGCATGAGCCATTCACCTAGCAAGAACAAAAGAATGACAGGGTTATTTGATGCCTGGGCAAAGTGAAAGACTGAATTTGGGATTTGGGATATAGGGAGACAATTGGCCGTGTGTGATGTATGTGTATGTGTGTGTGTGTGTGTGTGTGTGTGTGTGTGTGTGTGTATACACGCACTGGTCTTAGGACTTGAACTCAGGGCCTGAGCACCATCTCTTGGCTTTTTGCTCAAGGCTGGTGCTCTACTATTTAAGCCACAGCTCCACTTCCAGGTTTTTGCTGGTTAATTGGAGATAAGAGTCTCCTGGAATTTCTTGCTTGGGCTGGCTTTGAACCATGATCCTCAGAGCTCAGCCCCCTGGGTAGCTAGGATTACAGGTGTGAGTCATCACTACCTAGCTACAGTTGGCCTTTTTGACACAGGAACAAGCCCACGGTTATTAGTTTGGATTAAAGCTGGTCTAGTTACATAGTCCCAACTGCACTTTGCAAATGAAGTAAACATAAGATTCTTTATGCGTTTCTCAAGACTGGATTTTTAAGATATGTTTCTCAGATGTCTATGATTTGAAGTTTCCATTCTGTAATAATGGAAAACAATCACGATCTTTATTCTAAACAAAACCCACTGTGGAGAAAGATCCAGGATGTGAACAAAAATAATGCATTATTTTTGCATACCTGACATGGTGCATTTGAGGCATAAAACATCGCACATACTATAAACAAATGGAAAGCCCCAGTCAGTCCTGTTAGGCCCAGGCTATGATCGATTACAAACCCGAGGTTGTAAAATAAGTAACAGTCTGGAAGCATGGTTTATCAACAGTTTTATTTTCCTGAGACAACTTTATCCGAGAGAGCTGGAAAAGTGTGGCATTCAATCGGAGTAGGACTGAGTGATTTTTTTCCCCCCAAGTATTTTCAGGTTTGAACTCAGCAAAGTTGCTTTCCAAACTCCGGTTACAAAATGTATTTGGGTATAACAGCTTTGAGAGATAGTTTTTTATTTTTTATTTTTTATTAGTAGTCTCTTGGGTAGTCAGGAGAAAAATACACTCGAAATGTAAGTTGCAACCTGCAAAATGTTATTTGAATTCTTCAGAAAAAAATAAATAAAAAAAGAACGAACGAAAGGGCGGGGGGGAATCCCAACAACCAACCTCAGGAAATCTGAAATGTCCAGCTTACCTTCTCTTTTCTCTCTCTCTTTTTTTGCATGGAGGGAAATGACTGGGTGGGGATGGGAAGCATGTTTATTTCTCTTGCTGTTCTTTCGGAATAGTCATTTAGAAGTGCATAATACACTCATCCCTTTCAGTGCCCCTTGCTTTTGTGCTTGATGGGCTGGGGGTGGGGGGCGGTGTAGAGAGCAAGAAGAGGAGAGCCTCTCTTTCCGGTTCTCCCCCATTCTCCCAGAGTAGCTGGCCTCCTGGGCCCAATTGCTACCTTTCATCTTCTTTCCTCTCCTCCACTGCCCCAGATCTAGAAACCCATCTGAGCTGGGGGAAATCATCCATCGCCTCCCCCCCCCCCCTCCCCTAGCTAAGAGTTCTCCTCCCCTAAGGAACTGAGCCAGGGTGGTGAGGGCGCATCCTCGGGTGCCCGCGGGGAGCGAGGAGCGGAGGTGCTGCGGGAGCAGGGTCGCCGGGAGAGCCACCCCGGGCCGGCAGCGGCCAAGCGGTTAAGGAGGAACACATGGCTGCGGGCGCTGGCGCGCGGGGCCGGGCGGAGGCGCTGCGGCGGAGCGGTGCCCGCGGCGGCCCCAGCGGCAGCTGCGGCGAGAGGAGCGCGGGCGGCGCGGGGAGCGGGCGGGACGCGCCCAGAGACACGCAGAGAAAGGGCAGCGCCGCCGCCGGCTGCCGTCCTCGGCGCGGTTCATCACGCGCTCCCCGCTCGCTGCTGATTTGCAAGCGCAGATTAATCAGCGAGCGCGGCTTGATGAAATTTGCTGTTATTGTGCCCATTTTTAGCAACATCTTTTATGATCTTCATTATTCATTTACAGGGGACCGGCATCAATTATGCAAATGAGTTCACCGACTTTGCAGATTACTTCATTTGCCGCTATTGTTGGTGGAAATTTAATTATTAAATATTATTAAGCTTGCGTTTTCTTCAATTTTCCAAGGCTTAGTTTCATTTGATTTTTCCTCCAGCTGCTCTTCTTCCCTTTCAGTGCCAAAACGGCTCCTCATCAAAGCGGCTCTGGCATGTGAAGACCAAATAAAATCTCCTCAATTTAATAATTTTGATGTTAGTCCCTTGTTCTCAGCTGCTTGCTCAAAGCAATGCAGAGAGGAACGCAGGGCACATTCAATTTAATGAGCAGAAATTGAATTCAAGTTTGTTCGGAATTGACTTCAATTAAGCAGAGTCTTAATGATAAATTAATCTCTTTTCTTTATTCCCTGGAATTTGTTTTTCAAAGTAGGAAATTGGACTACATTGAAAGACCAAATAAAGAATACCCATTTTAACTAGATCACGGAACTGATAGCAAAATTTAATTCTTTATAGTAACGTACTTGGACAAATAACGTTCTTTCTATGGCATGTATTATAATTTATATTCATTGTTACCACTTACATTTTCATGGCGTGGATAAAATGGCAGTTGAATTAAATATGGGCTTGTAATAGACTTCAGAGTTTTAATCTTTATTAGGAAACTCTAATTGAATGCATAATTAGCTTTTCAGGCTTTAGGAAATTTGGTTTAATATCTATGTGAACTGAAAACATTGATCAGGAATTTTAGAGCAATTTTTTCCGAGTTTAGTTTTGAAGAGAAACCATCAGGCTGTATGTAAAACGACATTTAAAACTGAACAGCAAGAATCAGAGAGGCAGGGGCTTTGGTTCACCCAGTGTCACAGACAACCGAGCCAGAGCTTCCTTGGAACCAGAGCCAAATACTGGCAATTTTAAGTTCTTTTTTTTTTTTTTTTTTTTTTTTATTAAAACCTCTAATGTTCCTTCAGGCCACCAAATCCATTACTCCTGCCCAGACGCTGCTGAAAATCAAACTCACAGTTATTTGGGGATTTTAATGAAGGCGTCCATATTGATTGTTTCCTTACACGGTTGGAATTTTGCTGCTACTGTCAAAAAAAAAATGTACCTGACTTTTTTTTTTTTCCACCTAAATCATGGATCATCTTTCCTGGACCATGCAGAGCATAATTCTCCACACTCAAGTCCACAAAAACACTCTATCTGCATGAGCCAAATGTGACTGCAGCAGTCCCTTCCTGAGTGACCTTAGAAAGATCATGATGCTTGTTCCAAAGAACTTCAAGCTGTTCACTGGAGTCTATTCACAGTCACAAATTTAAAGTATTCATAGTCACAAATTTAAAACACATCAGTGAGGGGAAATACATTTAGGCTGTGTATTGTTTCACAGAGGACATGAGTTCCCTCTCCCTGCTTCTGGCTCCTTTCATCTACTCATTTTATTACTCTCCGCCACTCGGAGAGAGAGTGTGCAAATTTGACTTTGCTGTGAATTTTAAGTGGGATCGCATGTGATAGAGATGATCTTCCTTGTGTGACAGTACAGTGCCAGTGCCGTTATTTCAAGTACTTTTCAGAGTCTACCTGCTCTATGTGAGAATTAAAGATTTATATAATAATAGAATTTTAAAACTGACAGGGCTCTTAAAAAAAATCACCTGGCCCAATGTCTATGTTTTATAGATGAGGAAACTGAGGCCTATAAATGTTATGTAATTTTCCCAAGGCCACAAATTTTAACCTGAGGCAGAATCAGGGCTAAAATTTACAGGTATATTACCTTCGAGACCAAAGAATATTTTTTTTCCTACTATTCAGTGGTACCTTAAGTTGTGTGGTGACATCTTTGAGTAAGTAGAAACTAGCTTAGACAAGACAGGATTTAATTTATTGTCTTGTTCAAACTGGGAAATGTATTGATTAAGGTGAATAAAAGCACACACAAACACAGTAAGCCTATTTATCTGGAATTTGGACAACTAGGGTGCCTAAATAATGGAACTGTTTTGTGTTTTACTTTACTGAGAGAGGGACAAATGAAAAGTTAATATGTTAGTATGAAGGGTGAAAAAAAACAATCAAATGAAACCCTAAACCCCAAAAAACTTTATAGTACTATAAGGTTATTTTCATTTTATTTTATTTTTTGTATTTTAGGTCTTATATTCTCTAGTTGGGATTTATCACATTTTAAATCATTATTTCTTCTGTCTTTTTTGATCCATCCTCCATGTACCCTAAACCTCTTCATTGCAATCTTTCATTTGTTCATTAGCTGAGAGTACTGGAAAATCTGCTAGAATAGAAATATTGAAGCCAAGATAAATAAAGCCATAGTTGTATCTGGGTTGGTGCACATGCAAAGGAGGTTTTTATAAGGAAAAAGGAGGTGTGAGATAGAGTGAAGGTTTGAAATAGGCTGCAGGGTTGTGCTAGGGACTTCTGGGAGGATTGAGCTACTAAGAGTCAAACGATATTTGTATGAGATTAATGCCAGTTCTCCTACTCTGGAGAGTTGCTTTTTAAGTAGCTGCAATGTGAGCAAAATATTCCTAAGACTGTGGTAATGTCATCTTCATCCCTTATTAACAAATGTAGTATCCAGCAGTGACTAGCTGGGACACAAAATAGATTAGAAGAATATGGGAAATCAACTGGGGATAGGAAATTGGAAAAGGGAAGAAAAAAGATTGGAGAAATGGAGACATCAGTATGAGAGAGATGGTACCAGATATGAACTGACTCCATAACATAGCCTACGACTCAACGTGTCCTCTTAGGTCAACTCCAACCTTTGGGTTGTTAAAATCATCAGTACATCTTCTTTCTATACCATTGTCATCCACTATTCTAAATCAACTAGCTTATCAAATCTCTTTTTGTGCAGGCCTTACAACTGAATTTTCTGTTTTCTGTGCAAGAAATCTAAAATGAATTTTTATATAATTCTCATAGAAAGACAGCATTTCAGATAAAAACTGCATAATGTAATTTTAATGATTAAAAAAAGGATTTTTCACCATGTGTTAAAAAAAAAAGATAGGAATCCAGACAGAAACTATGGAAGAAATATCTCTATAGGGAAGGCTTTACTAGTGACCCATTGTTGATTCATCTAGAGAGTGATTGATTTAGAGAACTGCTGAGACTTCAGCTGACAGTTGAAAGGGCAAGGAACTGTCTTCCATAATTGTCACCATAAGCTGAATTAAAACACTGGCTCAGAAACACTCTGAAGTCTGTTTATTGGGCAGGCGGGGTGGTGGTGGTGGTGGTAGGGGTGGAGTGAGTGAAATTACAGGTCTTTCAGACTGCCTGTTAGTCAAGTGCAATGCTACAGGCCCAGCAAATTAGGACTATTGGACACAACTTGTTTTTCATCACCTTTCTCCAGTGGAATTTTCCAATTGTCTTTTGAGGCTTGATCAACACACATTTTTTGCCTCATTGGTCAACTTTACAACTGCAAATCAACCCACTGCATTCTCTGGTCCTTAACTTTGCGTCTTTTATTAGTTCTTCCTTAACACACACACACACACACACACACACACACACACACACACACACACACACACACACACACACACACACACACACCAGAGTGTTTCTCTTGACCTGCCTTCTCAATTTGAATTAGTCTAAGTGATTTAGCACTTAATGTTGCTTTCTACAATAATTGAACTGTTTTGTCATTTAGAATAACATAGCTTTTGGAAACCCAATATTATTGTCCATACTTTGGTGGATAATTAGATGCAACAAATATTTGTTAGCTGTCTGTGTACAGCAGTGTATGAAGACTATGGATGGTTACTCTGCCCTCAGGCAGTTCATGTATGACAGGTCAAGGTCACAGAGAGGTCAATCAATTATCACCAACGTAAGAATTGTTATAGTAGAGGTGGAGATAGGGTTCTAAGGAAGACAGTGAAGGATCACTTAATCAGGACGAAACAGTGGAGTGTACAAGAATCAATTGGACTTTCAAGGCCCAGAAGGTGGTGATGGGGTAGGCTAGGAAGAACATGGGCCTTCTAGTAAGGTAGCTAGTTTACAATCTGTTGTACAGTCACTGAGCCAAGTATTTCACTTCTCTGAAGCTCTGTTGGCAAAAATGCTATCTACTATGCAGAACACGTGGTTGTATACATCGTCACCATATCACTATCTGACTTCTGACTCCAAGTTCTCAGATTTAGGAAGGAAAGAATTTGGCTTCTGACTCCTGTGTCCCTCTCAAAATATGGGACATCAACACAGAGACAGAGATTGGGAAAGAAAACGTGGATAGTGGAATAAGGTTGGCTTTTGTGTATCTTTGCTCTTTGGTTTGTTTTGTCCTGATTGTGTGTGTGTGTGTGTGTGTGTGTGTGTGTGTGTGTGTGTGTGTGTGTGTGGTTGGGGGCAGTTGGTAATGGGATTTGACAGGGCCTGGATTCTGTCACTTAGCTTTTCTCACTCAAGGCTGGCACCCTACCACTCAATCCATCGTTGTACTTCCAGCTTTTTGGCTTTTAGTTGGATGTAGGAGTCTCACAGTCTTTCTGCCTGGGCTGACTTTGAACCATCATCCTCAGATCTCTATCTCTGGAATAGCTAGGACTGTGGGCATGAACTACCAGAACAAAGCATCATAATTTTCTTGCAAAGCAAAATAAAGAACAACTTTGGGGAAAGAAGTAAACCTTTATCCTTTCCTTATAAAGTATTTCTATCATGTTATTCATTTATATGTTTAAAGGTTGGTATATATTAAGTATGTGATGCATTTGTGATGAATAGAGATTTAAAGTAAGAGGAGCAACAAAGTAGATTAAATTAAAAGAGCCTGACTTGAAGAAGCTTTTACAATTTTTTTTTAGTTCAAGGAGTCAAGATCATAAATTTTACTCTGTCCTTCCAAGTCAGTGGCTAATAAGTTTGAAATATAAAAGGGTATTATTGGAAAAAATGTAAAACTATCATAATTTGCTTTCCTTTTGGACATAAAGAGATGTTATAGAAGAGCTAACTATGATTAGATAAATAATAATAGGGAGCCTAAATTTACTTACAATAGGCTCCTATTCAAAATGTAAAACAGTATTGGAGGAGTAAAGCAGCAAGATCTTTGGATGGAGAGGAGAGGGAGGAGGAGGGAGTAAGGGATAGAAGGAATAAAAGAGAAAGAGAGTGTGGGAATAAGAGAGAAGAATGGAAACAGACCAAATAGAAATAAATAGAAACAGAGAGAGATAGACAGGGAAAGAGAAATAGAGAAACAGACTGCAGAGAGAAATAGAGTTAGAGATATAGATGGAGAGAGAGGAAGAGAGAGAAAGAACTATCTAGATAGAAATCAACTACAAATAACAAAAAGAAATAGAAACACTGTAACAGACAGGGAAAATGAAAAAGAGAGAGAAACAGAGTGAATGGAGAAATAGACACAAAAAGAGAAATAGAGAAACAGAGAGAAGGTAAGTGGAGGAGACAAAAATGGGGAAAGAAAAGTTGAAAGAGGCAGAGAAGAAAATAAACCAGCAGATTATACACAAGGGGAGAAAGAAAAAGTGGAAAGGGAGAGGTGGAGAAAGAGAATACATTGTAAGGAAAGGCAAGGAAAGAAAATGCACAGTTGGTAGGAAACCATATTTTTCATACCCAGGAATTGATTTTTGCAATGGCTCTTACAGTGTTGTTATCTCATCTCATTTTCTCTGATTCCTCATTAACCAGTGTTTAGGGCTGTCTAACTGCTGCTTACCTTTGGATTTTCAAGGGCTTGACTTCTAATGGGCTAATCATAGTAGTCCATCACAGGGAAGTAATTATTCACTTGGCATCTCAGGGATGTACCTTGAACCCTGAGCAAAGGTGCAGGTGTACCTACTTTAAGAAGTTGGAGGTTTATGGAGATTGCTTCCTTTCACTAGCATGGGGATGATTCTTTCCAAGATGCCGTTGTACGTTTGATTTGCTAAGAAGCACATTTCCTCTTGCTTGGTTGCGTGTTTGGTGTAGAATTACTTTCTACCTTCTAGAAGAAAGTGTTTTTCAGTCCCAGGGCAGCAGCAAAGGACATGAGCTGAGAATCATAGCAAGGTCTAGGGAGGGGATGGGGGCCCTGTGTGCCTGAGTGTTCTGTGGAAAACGTGTTTGTGGCAGGTGATCGATTTTGGGTTTTACAAAGTAGCATGTGATGAAATGAGTAAACAAGCTCAAGTAGGAATAAGGAGGGAAACGAATACTGAGAAAGTGTGAACTTGCTGCTTTAGAGTTTCATGAATTTTTAGGAGCTGCCTCCTGACAGGAAGAACGCCGCTTTAGTGCTGCTTTGAAATGTCGGATGAAAACATGGAGGTTTTTCTGTTTGTTCTTCTGCTTGTTTCCATTTCCGTGAGCAGCTCTCTACTTTGGGGACATTCTCCCACTACAGCTTGTTGTTCTGTTTTAGTTAGCTTTTGAATATCGATAACCAAAGATGTTTACTGTCCTTTAGGTGTGGGGTAGAGGAGAGAAAAAGATATTTTCTATTTATTTCTTAGGTAGAGAGGGGAGGGGAGGGTTATCAACAGAACGGTTTTGGAGACTGAATTTAAACACACACACACACACACACACACACACACACACACACACACACACACACAAGTCATCCTTCTTATTTAGCATTGTCCTTCATGATACAAATCGCAAATAAGGCAGAGTGCCAGAGCTGAGAAGTAATTTCAATTAAAATTCCCAGGGCTTTTTTTTTTTGGGGGGGGGAAGGGTGTGACACAGAACACAACCTCACAACCTCAACATAGTGTCCTTGAGTCTGGGCACAGCTTACCTGTAAAGCTTCAATGAGGGAGAAATATAATTTTTGTGTCACCTCCCTTGTCCCCCTCCTCAAAAAACCCTCCCCTCCCCTATCTGCCCTAAGCCATAAATAAAGCAACTGCCCTTTTCACCAAAAGGAAGGTTCAGTGATCACTTGTCTGGAAAAGCTGGTAATGGACTATTAAATAGTTGTTTGTGGAATCATTGCACAGTACAGTGTTGACTTGTTTCTGCAGAAGTTATTTCTGTTTACCCAGTTCTGGATAAAGAGCAGATCATTTGACAAGGCACCAGAGCAAATAACACCTTGATATTCTCCCTTCTGGCCTGTCCTAAGCCTTTGTCCTTGTTAGGGAATGAGGGAGGAGGGATGGAAGGCCTGGAAACACTAGAGGAGGCAGAGTGAGTAAGGCTGGTGTGGCAGCTTACGATTTGTATTTAAAGTTGGGTGGGCTAGATGAGAGGACACTATGCCTCTTCACCAAAGTCTCTGTCTGTCTGTCTGTCTGTCTGTCTGCCTGTCTGTCTGTCTCTACCATGGCATTTAAAAATGTCACAATTCCATTCTCCTTTAGGTTAAGGTTGTTGATCAACTCAACAGTTTCTTTGGAGGGGCGGCATTAAACAGATACTCACCATTCATATCTGAGCTTAAATCATGCTTAACACTCTCTGTGCCTTTATGTGTCAGGCAGTGTGCTAGAGGCTTTCTCCTCATTATGTCATTATTCTCACAAAAGTGCTATAGAAACAGCACTGTCATTATTTTTCAGTTTACAGATATGTAGGGAAAGACACATAGGGTTAGGTGCTAAGTCTTATTGTTGGCAAGCAGAAGAGCTATATACTTTGAATCTAGATTCTCTAACACCTGAGCCTGTGTGTTCATCAAATTTGTCTTATCACAGAGTGGAACCCAGAGGAAATTCAGTGTAGGGGTATTCAACTTGTACCTGGGAGTGGGAAAGAGTATTGTCCATTAGAGGAGGCTGGTTACCAGGGGAGTGTAGACAGGGGAAAGGTAAGTAGAGGAAAGATAGATAGCGACAGCTCCTTACCACAACTAGAGTTTTGGAAAGGCTAATGGAAATGAATGGTAAATAGGGAGCACTGCTAAGGAATCAGAAAGCCAATTTTATAGATTTGCATATGTTAATCCAGTAATGTAATTTTCTTAAACGTCTCTTCAATCTGGAAATTGTAGGACCTCTGCCCCTCTTTTATGTTTGCCAGGTATTTGTGGGCCTACAATATGGTAACCACACAGTCTTGTGATCTACATAATTACTCTCTTTGGCCACAGAGGTAGCTGAGAGGCCAGAGGACTAGTGGCCAAGCCAAGACCAAGATTCCTTTGCTTTGTCTTAGCCCAATGCAGTGCTCTTTCCAGAATACCCATGTAACCTCCCATTTGCTGCCCTGGAATACCATCCTTTTTCTTCTCGTATAGATCCCCTCTTTCATGTTAGCCCTGCCCTGTGCCTCCGTAGGCATCTTCCATTTATAGGAGAGAGTACAATGCCCTTACTAGTCTAATATTGTTCTTATTTGGGATTTTCTGCAATTCATTGTGATGTGGAGAATGCCTTCAGTGAAACACAACAAGCTGCAGAAAATATAATTCTCCCTTAATGTATATTTACCAAGTGTATTTATTATTCATCAGGATGTGCATTTGAAAATGTGAGTTTAGATTCCCTCACTTTTAATCCCAAACAAATGTTAAAAGATTTATTTTTATAATAATCCTGGAATGAGAGCTAAGTAAGCCTCCCCGAACAAAGCTTGCCAAGTGGTGGATGTTAGCTCTATATATCCACCCTGGATGCTCAAGCTGCAGTTGCTCATTGTCTCTTACTGGTTCCAGTGGTGCTGTACAAAAGCGTACGAGCACACTAGGGCCTGGCAATGGTTGCAATTTGCTGGCACTGACTCGAGGGAAGGAATACTGCAAGGGAAAATGTTAAAGTTCCTCTTCTTTGCAAGACGTAGATAGATACAGGGGGAGAAATAAAGGCAGGCAAATGAAGAACATGGAATCTGTGTTCCCAGACATAGAGAAATGCACAAAAATAAACTTCAAAGACCTCGAGATGCCACTGACATCAAAATGTTTTAAAAGTATATGAAGAATGAAACATTAAGCATCCTGGAATGAATAAATCTTACTTTCCCATAAGCAAGAAGAGAAGACTCTTGAGAGCAGGTACCAATGTGAGGTTGGCACTGTGCACATTTCTTATTTAGTAGTAGTCAAAGACCATCTTCCAGGACAATGCCATAGTGTCTGTTCTGCTAGATTAGGGTCTGCTTGAGCAGAGGGCTTCTTCTGACATTGGGGAGGAGGCTTACAAAGAATCTTTGCTGTAATTCCAAGTGTCATATGTTTCACATACTCCTTAAATCCAAGCATGTAGGCACTCCATAATCATCAGCTGGAGGACTGTCAGTTAGGATTTGTAAAGAGCTTCATTTTTGCTCCAGTTATTGGTTTTAGTAAACTTATACCATCCATAATATTCTCACAATCAGTGTTGAGACATGGGTTAAAAATAGTTCAATGGAAAAAGAATAACTGTCCTATGGCCTCAGCTTCTCATACCTATAATTCTAGCTACTGAAGAGACTGAGATTGAGAAGATCACTGTTCAAGACCAGTCCTGGAAAACACACTCATGGGAGACCTCAGCTCAACTTAAAAAACTGGATAGAGTGGCATGTAGCAGGCATCCTAGGCCAACAAGGCAAAAAAACGAGGCTCTGTTTCAAAAGCTATCAGAGAAAAAAAGGTGTGACATAAGTAATAGAATTACTGCTTAGCCAAGTGCAAGGATCTCACTTCAAGCCTCAGTACTGTCGAAAAACCAAACCAAACAAACACACATAATCACATCACTCTAGAGCAGAAGCAAGAGGATGACAGTTTCTGGGCCAACCTAGGGTCCTGACCAAAAAGAAAAAGAAGGTATATTTTAATTTAATGATGTCACTCAATACAAGTCTTGAGTATTGTTTTTTTTTTCTTCTTCCATGTTGGTGTCACTACATTCAAAGCACTCCTATAACCTGTTTTACATCGTAGTTATAAATCAAATAAGAATGGAAGTTAGTTCATCAGAAACATGTTTTCTTATGTCAGATATATCCTGTGAAGCTTAAGTGGAGATTGATTTCAAATGAATACAGGCAAAGATAAAATCAAAGGAAGCCCATTGTCCCACTGATAAGTGCACAGTTTATCAAACTCTGTTCTACTATGAGGAATTTGTAATCAAGTACAATTTTACTGGAGAAAAATGATTTACGGATATCCTAGCTTTACATTACATTTTTGTGGTGTGCAGTACAGAAAAAAATGGACATGGTTTCTACCTACATTTCAAGTATAATTGTCTTTTGTCCATAAATGGTGTATCTATTAGATAGGAATTAACGATGAAAAGTAATATTGAACTAAAGAAGAATCAATTTTATTCCTGCAATGAAAATGATAGGAAACAAAACCAACTAAGGCAATTTTAAAGAAATAAAAATTAAAAGAAAAACTTCAAAAAACGAAAAGAAAACTATGCTAGCAATTTAAATCAGCTGCCATGGGCTATTCTTTGGTCTCTGTCTTGAACTTCTCTGTTTAATGCTTCCGTTCTTTTCTTTCTTCTCTGGCAGATTGCTTGTCGACTAAAGTCTTCAATGTTAGCTCATCTCACTGGGAGTAGAACTGTCCAACTTGCTGTGAGCTACTAAGTGATATAACCTCTAAAGTCCTGGCATAGCCCTTAGCATTTAATAAATGAATTAAAGAGAAGTAATTGGATATCTCTCCTGAACTCGATGCCTGTAGTATATGTCACTGGTGTCATACCAAACAATTATGAATTATTTTGAAAAGAATTGTTTCATTCTCCAAGAAAGCAATGGAAGAGACAAATGGGAAAGATTCGATAGAGGGCATTTCTATAATGACATCATAAGAGCAAGAAAGCATTTCAATGACAATTTTATTCATGCCAAGACCAGAAAAACACAATGTAGTGGCTTAATGTTCCTATATTTCTTTGCTATTTTGTCCTTTTGTAGATGATTGGAGAAAATTAAAAGCATAATTGTTTAGAGACTTGCAACCAGCTTCAGCATTAGTTTACTTGGATGAATTTGTGTTACCTACATATTATTTTTCCCAGAAACTCTTGCTAACCAACCCCCTCCCCCTCAAAAAAACCCAGCTCATTTGGATTTTATAAGCCTTTGTCTCAAAATATTGCTGTGAAAATAACAATGGTTAGTATAACATGCTACACCAAACAGGTTTTCTATTTCTAGAAAAAAAACTCTAAATGAGCATTGTATCACTAAAATGTTGTCAAAGGTTATGTTTAGTTCATGAGACAGAAATCAACACAGTGAAGGTTTTCTTTCATATGAATTTCCAAGACGAGAAGAAATTTAAAAAGCAAATTAAGTAGAGAGAAGTAAACGAGACATTATTTCCCTAAAGTTGTTTTATTACCTGCCAGGAAAATATCTTCAGGAGATGGACTGAAAAGGAAAAGACTTTTTGTAGTGAGCATCTGAGCCACAGCAGATTTGTGGGTATTATTGGCTTTTCCAGACATCAAAAGCAAACTGTGTGAAAGATGATGGAGGTGCTCAAACAGGAATGGGGAATGAAAATGAGCAAATAGAAGATCATGCTCAATAAAAACACAAAATGATAATCAGAATAAATGAGACTATCAGCACACAAGTAGAAGAAATGCAACTAGAACATCTGTTCAGGTGAGGCTGAAATTAAGAGAATAATCAGACGCTGGTTGTGTGCATTCAGAAAAAAAACAAACGCCTATGGAAGATATGATGAGTAGCATCTCACGCTTCACTCATGTGGAATGATTGTATTCTACTTTTGTACTTTCATTAAAATTGAGTTTTGTGACTGGATTTTATTCTTTCCAGGAAACAAGTTTACAGCAAAGCATACAATTGGACGTGCATCAAAGATTAAGAAAATTTTGATCACAAATAAGACCACACTAAAGCTACCAGCACAACTATGTTTATTGCAGCATTATTTACCATAGCTAAGATATGGAACCAACCCAGATGCCCCTCAGTAGATGAATGCATCAAGAAAATGTGGTATATATACACAATGGAATTCTATGCCTCCATCAGAAAGAATGACATTGCCCCATTTGTTAGGAAATGGAAAGACTTGGAAAAAATTATATGAAGTGAAGTAAGCCAGGCCCAAAGAAACATAGGTCCCATGGTTTCCCTTATTTGCAATAACTAGTATATATATGAGTCAAGCAGAAAAGGTCAGATAAGTTCATGTTAGGGGGATGAACCCCAAGATAAGTATTAAAATTTTTTTTGTTTTTTTTCCCTTTCATGCAATTGGTTCTAACATATTTATAAGATGATTTCTTTGTTGCTTTGTATGTCCCTCCCCCACGGTATAACCCCTGCTTTCACTGTATTTGATGTTGGTATAATTTGTGGAGGGGAAGGGAAAAAACCAATCGTTTAACTACGGATACAGTTGGACCCATTGCAACAATGAGATGTACAACTTGTTATGTCGAAAAACGAACTTTACAACTTTGGTGGGGGATGGGAAAAAAAGATTAAGAAAATTTTAATGGTGAAATGAAAATTTTCCAGGGAAGTAAGCAGAGATATAACAGACGTGAAGAGAATTTCTGCGTAAGCCTACCAATAAATGAGACCAAAAGGCACACACAAAGGCCATACCATCTTGGGAGAAATCATTAATATATGTGTTACATAAAGGGATTAAAATTGAATATATTGACTTCTGGTTCTGGAAAAGATGGAATACACACTTTTCCTTCGCTGTTACAAACTCTTAAGCATGACTTGTGAAAGAAACATCAGAAAATTATGAACGATGAAAAGAAGACGGTTAATGAGGGACATTGATCCTGAGGAACGGAATGTGGTTGAGTGTCTGGGAGTAATTCTTGCCTCATCTATCCCTGCAACCAGAAACCTGGAATGTCCAAATGGCAAACACACAGACAAGCCCTAATGAAAGTCTTATCTTGTTAACCAAAGATCAGGAGGGGATCATCTTGGCAAAAGAAAACATAAACTGTAACCCCTTTGTACATGTACATCACCTTTACAATAACAATAAATACATTTTTAAAAACTACAATGAAGCTTTCCAAATAAAACAAACAATGCCCCCCAAACTAAAAACAACAACTACAACAGCAGTGAACAAAAGAGTACTTGCTATATTCAGATACCAGGGAAAAATGGTGGTTCTAACTTTGGTTAGAACTCTTACAAGGAAATGCTGGCCAGGAGCCTGTTCTTCTACCTTCACTTGGAAGTAATGAGGCATTTCTCTAATTCCTTGCTTGATTGTGGGGAAGAGGGCCAGTGGGATTCTAACACTTAGACCTCCTTCCGGAGGTCAGATGCCACTTTCTTCTCACTATTGTTGAGTGGAGGCCTTGTTAGGACTCAGCAGAAGGGAGGCAGCTGCTCCCCCCCCTGCCCCCCGCCCCCCGCATGCTGTGTTTGAGGAGACTTGCTAAACATGTTTTCAAAAAGTATCAAAATCTAATTACATTCAAAAACAGTCATGCATTGTATCAGGAACTGAGAGAAACTCAATTTTGAAAGATAGTGTACAAAAGACAATACCAATTTGGCATTGGGATTGATTAACAAGGGATTTATGTCAACCATTATATCCAAATGAAAAGTTACATGAACACACTTGAAACAAATGAAAAAATGGAAATAGGTGACATAAAAAACAAAATCTAAATGTTAGAATTGAAAAATATAATAACCAAGATTAAAAGCTCATCATCAGATAGGTTTTCCAGTGGGATGTTAAGAACAAAAAGAGAATCAGTGGACTTAAAAATAGAGAGACCTAAATTAGCCTTTCTATACAACAGAGAGAAAATAGATTAAAAAAATAATGTTCAGAGTTTCAAGAACATAGGAAAACGTCAAAAATTCTAATAGTTATATTAATGTTAACTACGTCCCAGAAGGAGAAGAAAATGGTAGGGTTGAAAAACTATTCAAATAAATAATAGATGAAAATTCCTTAAGTTTGTCAAGAGTTACATCTACAAAAGCCACAAATCTTCAAAAATCTCTTTGTGCAAAGACAGAGATTCAAGAAGCTAAGATAATCTAATACTGTATGAGCACAAAGAGATCTATGCCAAGATACACATACATAGGCAGTCTCCCGTGGGCAGATTGCTTTAGTGTGCATGTGGTCCCTGGAACACACATGGAACATCCTTCCAAACTTCACAAGCTGAAAATATTTCCCATACAGGCTCCTGAACTGATTGATCATTATATAACATTTCAGTTAATCCCATGAAAATGTACATAATCAAGAGTACACAGGCTACAAATCAATGTATTTAATGACTTTATAAATAAAATTAAAAGCAAGATGAAGTCAGATTATTTTATCAATAATATTCGTTATTATGTAGGTCTCTGTATAAGAAATTATAATTGCTGTCTGTAACCTTCAGCCTGTCATTTAGGTAAAGATACTAACTTTGTATGGTCAGAATGATTATTGGTCATATTTTGTCCTAGAAAGCTCAATGTTATAAAAAAAATTTAAGTGAATAGAAAGAACACTGTGAGAGGGCACAATGTCAATGTTTGTGTAGTCATTATGGCTATAAATCCCTATTAATAAAAATAGTTGTTACAGAAAAAATCTGTATGAAAATATTTACTGCATTAGCAGGTATGTAATAAATATTTGCTGACTGAATGAAGAAAAGCATGCATGAATAACCACAAATACAGTATTTAATTACTTTTGACAATATAATTGTGAAGAAGAGACTTTCCAAGTGTGGATGAAATCTTGTGTCTTGTGTGTGTGTGTGTGTGTGTGTGTGTGTGAAGAATGACATAAAATATACCATTAAGGTCTACTTTAAGTACTGCAAAGGCCTATGTCAATGTGAATTTTATAAAAATTCATGGCTCTTTTCTCAATAATTTAAATCTGTTTTTGAAAATGCACATTTATATATAAAAAAGAGAAGAACATTAAAGCTGGCATAACACTGTCAGCTGTTGGCCATATGGAAAAATTTAAATTGTCATAAAAGCTGGCCAGTTCTAAAATGTTTTAGATAGATTTTTTTTTCAAAATCACATTTTAAGCATTTGAGCAATATGTTCAAAAATACATTGATGAACTACATTAGTAATTACTTTGATTGTAATTTTACACGATCCTTCCATATGCAATTAGTGGCTTTTCAAACTGACCCGTGCAATAGGCAAAAAATATGTGCCTTTGGTATAGATAAAGACTTAAAAGGGAAAAATCCAAAAATACAGTTATTTGAGGTGCTAGAAATTGGATCTCAGGGCTTCGTGCATGTTAGTCAAGTGCCCTACCATTGATCCACACCCCTAGACCTGGTACGTGTGTATATAAACTGGCTATAGTCATTATTCGGTGTTATTTATTGACCATTTACTTTGTTTGAGGTTCTGTGCTAAGCCCTATAGTGTACATAGTATGTGAAGGAAGAGAATAAGGGGGAAAGTTGTATCTAAGCCTAATTTTAAACTTATGTATATAGAGTTTACAAACACATTTCTGATATATTTTTACTTTAATAATTTGTATAAGTAGGGGCTGGGAAGGTGGCTCAGTGGTAGAGCGCTTGCCTTGCATGCCTGAGACCCTGGGTTCGATTCCTCAGCACCACATAAGCAAAAAGAAAAAAGCCGGAAGTGTCGCTGTGGCTCAGGTGGTAGAGCACTAGCCTTGAGCTGAAGAGCCGAGGGACAGCGCCCAGGCCCAGGGTTCAGGCCCCACTACTGGACCCCCCAAAAAATAATTTGTGTAAGTAGAATATTTGGATTTAACGTTTGTAATGTATATTTTGGGTTATTGTCTAATTCAGAAAATATCTCAATTTACATTTGTACCAATCCCAGATAGTTCCTTCTATCTCCTCTTCCTTCTCTCCGTTCTTTTCTTCCTCTTTATCTTCTTCCTCCTTCTTCTTTTCATTCTTTTTATTCATGTACTTTTGTATGTGCCAGTCCTGGGGCTTAAATTCAGGGTCCTGGGCACTGTCTTTGAGCTTCTTTTGCTCTAGAACAGTACACTACCATTTGAGCCACAGCTCCATTTCTGCTTTTTTTGGAGACAAGCATCTCACTGACTTTCCTGCCTGGGCTGGGTTCAAACAGCAATCTTCATATCTTAGCCTCCTGAATAGCTAGGATTAGAGGTGTGAGTCACAGGCACCTGGCTCATTTTCCTCTTTCTCTCCTATTTCTGCTTCTTCTTCTTTCTTTCCTTTTCCTTCACTTCTTCCTCCTCCTTCAGCTTCTCAAAGCTGTTCTATGTTACCACTATATACATTTAAATTCCAGGTAGTTATATGAAGATCTATCAATATAGTCATGCATTCCATTTTTTTAGTACTTGGCTAACAAACCCACGTTAGTGCAAATTCCATTGTAGGTGCTAGGAACTGATTCTTGAGCTAGACAAAGGGCCAGTCTCCATTGGAAGTGCATATATGTTTGGGGATATGATTAATAGCCATTTTTGGTCATATAACACACTGGATACTTGATATTTTGACACACTCTGATGTATACAATATCTTTTTATTAGTCCATGTTAACTATGCAGAGATTTCATTGCTGTTTTCTATCCATACATGTAATCTTCTTTGATCAACTTTACTCCTCTATTACTCTTTCTTTTCTAAGTAAAGAGATCCACAGACAAAGTTTAGGCAGTATGAATTTGTTCAACTATTGTGATAACTAGGTTATACTTTGAATTCAATGATCTGATTTTTATTAAAGGAAAATTCATGGGACTGGGAAGGTGCCTCAATGGTAGAGTGTTTACTTTGTATGCATGAGGCCCTGGGTTCGAGTCCTCAGCACCACATAAGCAGAAAAAGCTAGAAGTGGCACTGTGGCTCAAATGATAGCGTGCTAGCCTTGAGCTGAAGAGCTGAGGGACAGGGCCCAGGCCCAGAGTTCAGACCCCTGATCAAAAAATAAATAAATAAAATAAAATAAAAGGACAATTCACATTCAAAATAGGTTTCATGTATGTTGTGTAGCCTTATAACATGCTATTCCATGTAATCAATTATTTTGTAGGTTAAGTAAGCAAATTTAGTGAGAAATATACAGAAATTGTAAGCTCTTACAAAAGATGACTTTTGGAAACTAAAAGAAGAAAACAGACATGGAACAACTTAGGAAAAAAGGGAGAAAAGATTAATGAACATTACAAATTCCCAGTGCTGCCTGTCAGGTTGTCTGTAACTGGGCTGAACTTTTAATCTCAAATAGCATCCCAGTATGAGAAGAAATCAGGGTATAAGAAAGGCCTGGTTCTACCATCTTGTAAAGCTTAGATGGTCCCACTTTTATTTTGCAAATATGTATGTATTTAAGGTGTGTAACTTTACCCTTTTCAAAAAACAAAAAACCTGAAAACACCAAAACAAATAAACAAATATCACAGACAGAGAGTCCTTTCCTTTTCTTTGTTTTCTTGTCATTACAAAAATTCCTGTCTTAATATTTTAGAATGAGAAATACTTTAGAGGAAAATAATAACGTTAAGAAATGTCCCAATATATTTGTTACCTTGAAATGTAAAACATTCTGAGCACTATTTCCCTACTACTACTCTGAGTTTCCTACATGCTGAATGGCAAGTGATGTATTAGCTTGGGACTGTATTTTCCATCCCAACGATTTGGCTTCAGTCACCAAACATACTGTACACCAGATTTTACAAACCACAGGAAAACTGGCACAAATTTTGAGTATTTTGCTTTATAAAATGAGACACTGTATTTACTAAAGTTTAAAAATGTTTTTTTTGGATATTGTTTCAATAAATTTCTGGCCTCGAAACAAATGCAAATAAAATGTTGAAGCTTTAAGCACTTTCTATAAGTAAAATTTGGTATTCCTTTCAAATAATTAGGAAGAATATACAGAGATGAAACTCAATTAAAGTCTAGTTTTGCCTTTAAGCTTTCAATTGCAAACATCTGTAGTGGTTTTGCTCGAATTTAGTAAGCACCATTGAAGTGCTTGGTTTATAGATAGCAGTCATGAAAAGATAAGATAAAACCCTGGTGCTATGTTTATGTTTTGAAGATGTATCTAATCTGCACTGGCATGAGAAATGTAGTAGAGGTACACATTGCTAGAAATCACTGTAGCAATACACTTAAACACTTAGAAACCAAGGCAGTTAATATAATTTATTTATATAGATGTATATATAAACTAAATGATATCTATACCAGAGACTTCTTGGAGAGAAGTACTTTAACCCAGTATTTTAATCAAGTATGCTATCATGTCTGCTCTATCCAATACATGCAGCACACAAATTTGGTGATGTGTTCCACTTAATGGATCTAATATGTGTAATGTGCTATTAATGTCTATTAGAAATGCATCTCACAGTGAAAATGTACTTTCATTAGAAATAATTGCTATTTCTTAAAATCAGAAAAATCAGAATAACAGTGAGTTAGATTTGTTCAATGTTTTAAACTGACTGTTTGCTTGTCTCTGCATTGAAATAGTAACATATTCATATTCTTACTTTGCATAAATTTACATGACAAATTCCCAAAGCTGTAATTTGAAGTAAGTAAAATAAAAGGATGTAACCTCTTATAAGGGAATGCATGCTCTGATATTTAGACAAAGCACACATAACAGACTTTTTAGAAAATTAATTTGATTATCTTTAGGTCACGAGACAGAATGAAAACAGAAGGAGTAGATAAGAACAGGAGAGGCAGGGCAGACAGTGTAAAGGGATGCTTACTCTAATTTGTATATGTAACAGCTTTATTAATATAATTCATATACTCTAAAATTCATTCTTTTAAAATACACATTTCAATTGCTCTTAGAATATTCACAGAGTTGGGCAGCCTTCACCACTATCAAATTTTAGAGCAGTTTTATTGAAGAGCTCTGAGTGGCTACTCTTCATTCTGCCCTCCCTTCTTCCAGTTCATGGCAACCACTAATTTACTTTCTCTCTTTATTAATTCTAAAATTTATTCAGGGCAATATCCAATTTTATTTCACTTCATAGAAATTGGATTTAAATTGTTTATGGATTGTGCATAGTGATTGATTAAATTAATCACGCATGCATCTTGGGAATTCAGTTTTGGAGTAGAATCCCAATCTTCTTCTGATGCTTATGAAGCTAATTTCAAATAAGCATATAAAATTATTAATAATTATATTGAAAGGATCAACCATGCTGTTGCTTTAGTCAATTAAATAGTATGTGGTTCAGTTCAAGCAGCTGATTTCTTCATTTTACCCTTACTCTCCTGAATCAAGGTCATAAGAAGATTAAGGACATTAAAAAAAAGAGCCTCAAATTTTCATATTATGTGGTTTAGTTTCAAATATTAATGCAAATTTGTAGCTATCTGGGAGTTTTTCTATCAATCACAGATTATTATTTCCCTGTCCCATAAATATACTAAGAGTTATGAGGAAAAACATAATTAAATTATCAAGTGTATTACAAACTAGGTGAATTTGACTTGACTTTTATTCTTTTCTTTTTTTGTGCTGTTCTTGCATTCTTGCTCATGGTTGGTATTCTACCAGTAGAGACAGGCCTTCAGTCCAGCATTTTGCTACTTCATATGGAGTCTTGACTTTTCTGCCTGGGTTGGACTGCAATATTCCAGGTCCCAGTCTCTTGAATAGGATTACAAGTGTAAGCCACTGACGGCCAGCTTTGACCTTTTGTTTTTTAAAGCATATTTTCCTAAGAGTTAATTAAAAATCTACAACCTGTAATCACAGTGCTCAGGTGTCGTAGACATGAGGATCTTGAATTCCATCCCACGCTAGTCTGCACCGAGTAACCCTGTCTTAAAACAAACAAACAAATCCCTGAAATGAAGATAGTTTATTTTTATTTTTTGGTGGTATTGGGGTCTAAACTTAAGAGTCTCTTGCGTCTTGGGTAGGTGTTATGCCATCAAGTCACACAGTAGTCTTCTTCTTGCTTTAATTATTTGTCAGTTACAGTATCCTGTTTTTGACCTAAATTTCTTACTTATACCTCCCAGGTAAGAGGGACTATACTACACACTTCCATACCTAGCTGTTTGCCAAGAAAAGGTCTTTTTGCCCGAACTGGCCAGGAATAGTGATCCTCCTAATCTCTACTTTCCAAGTAGTTGGGGTCACAAATGTGTGCTACCATGTCTTACCTCCAGGCCAACTAATTGTCCCTCACCCAAAATTGGCCATTTCTTTAAAATAATCATGACTTAATTGGTACATTAAGGTTGCAATCTAGATTCTGGAGGATCTTACTGATTCTATACTGTTGATAGTTCGCGCCAATACTTCCAATTCCAATTCTGAATATTTTACTTACACTTTCCTTCTTACATGTGTATTTTGTTCCACATTCAGAATCCTGGTTCTAAAGGACATATGGGGTGATAGATAAAATTAGACTATTTCCTCATGACTAAATTATGCCTCAGGTTAAAATTCCTGGATTCATAGTGTCTCTTTCAATACATAGTTTCAATTGTTTGGGGAAAATATATATGTTATTGTAGTTATTAGTATTTCTTCTGTTTGCTTTGGTTTTCTTCTTCTGGATTTATCTTACATATATATATATATATACTAAAATTTTCTCACTCATGTTTGTAGTCTTTTATTAAGTTATTCCTTCTGTAGTGATTGATAGTAACAACAAAATGCACATCGGCCATATTATATATCACAATCCTGCTTCAGAATATTTTGCCACAATAGAATTTATTAGTTTAATAGTTCTTTAGAGAGAACCTACTATGTTCCAGATTGGGCTAAGCCTATCATGAACTGTACAGATTGGGAATACACTGCAGAACAAGATTGGCCAAATGAATAAGGTAATTAAAATTTTGAGAAGTTCACCCAAAATTGTCCTATAAAGTTTATGATAAAAAGATAAATTAATGTTCAATTACAGCTGTAAGGAATTACCACAAACTTCTGGGTTTAATTAAGCACGTCATCATTATCTTAAAATTCTGGATATCAGAGATTTAAAGTGGGTCCAACTGGGATACAATCAAAGCATGCAGTCTCTATGGGAATTCATTTTGCTGCTCATCCTTGCTTGAGGTAACCTGTACCTTTTGGCTGGGGCTTCCTTCATCTATCTTCAAAATTAACAATATTCTGGTGTCTTCTTTTGCTCCATCTGCTGTAGATAAAGACTCCTATGATTACAGTCGGTGATATGGGATGATATAAAATAACCTATTTTAAAGTAAGCTGGTTAGAAAATGCAATTCTATCTGTAATTTAATTCTGTCTTTGCTACGTAATATAACACAATCTGTTTTCAGTGTTTACAATACTTTTGGGAGGAGGAGTCATTATTTTATCTTTCAGTATAGTATCTCTGATTCACAAACATTTTTAATTGAAATCTGGGCTTGCTCATTTGCTATCCCTAAGCTGCTTTTGCTCATGGCTAGCACTCTACCACTTGAGCCACAGTACTACTACCAGATTTTTCTGTGATTAATTGGAGATAAGAGTATCTTGGACCTTCCTGGCTTCAAACAACAATCCGTAAATCTCAGCTTCCTGAGGATGTAGGATTACAGACATGAGCCACTGATGCCCAGTTTACTTTTTCAGGTTGATTTTTCCATCTATTTTCTTGTTGCCTATGCTCTACATGTCATAGCCAAGAAATTTCCAAACCCAACACCATGAAGCTTTTGTCTTATATTAATCTAAAAATTTTATAGTTTGGGGCCTTACATTTAGGCTTTTAATCCATTTGAAATTAATTTTTGGTGGTGTCCAGAGGTCTAGGTTCATTCTTTCAAAAGCAAATGTCAAATTTTTCTAGCTTCCCTTTTTGAAAAGATTGTGTTTACTTTATGGAAGATGGTCTTGACATTTTTGTTGAAAGTCATTTGATAGTATTTGTGAGGGTTTGTTTCCACTCTCTGTTCTGTTATACTAGTCTATGTGTGTTACACTGGGTAGCTTTAAAGTAAGTTCTGAAATATAGAAGCATCTAATTTTGTTCTTTTTCAAGAAATTTTTGGTAATTGGGGTTACTACCAAATGAATTTCAGTGTAATTTTCTATTTTTCCAAAAATTACCTTATTTTGATAGGGATTGCTATGAATTCTTAGAACACTTTTAATATTATTTACATATTGCTTTCTAGTTCATGAACATGAGCTATATTTTCACTTATTTGTATGGTTAATTTCTTCAAAAGTGTTTTATAATTTTATTGTATGACTTCCCCCCCCCCTTGGTTGAGTTATTGTGAAGGTATTTTATCCTTTCTGATGTTAATGTGAGTGAAGTTGCTTGCTTAATTTCTTTTTAAAATTATTCATTGTTAGCGAATAGGGACATTCTGATTGTTGTCTTTATATCTTGTTTTGTTGCTTAATTGGTGTACATGTTGTCACTTTCTCTGTAATCTTAATATTTTCTACATTTATGATAATATCATCCAGTCAACAGAGATAATTTTATTTCTCCCTTTTAAATTTGTAGTCTTTTACTTCTTTTTTCTTGGCCTAATTTCTCTGGCTAGAACTTTCCATATCTACATTGAGTAGAAATACTAAAGGGGCATCCCTCCTTTGTTTCTGAAATTACATGAGAAGTTACCAGTCTTTTACTCATTAGAATGATTATCAATGTGGGTTTTCACATATCACTTTCATTATGCTGAGATAATTTGTATTGTGAGTGTTTTAATCATGAAACATTGTTAAATTTTATGAAATGCTCTTTCTTCAACAATTGAAATGATAATATAGATTTTTCTTCAATCTGTTAAGACAATTTATGAATAATATTTATCCATTTTTATGTTTATCCAATCCAGTATTCCAGGAATAAGTCCCACTTCAGCATAGGACGCAATCTCTTTTTAAATCAGAAACAGAACTAAATCTTGAATTCAGTTTACTAGTGTTTTCTTGAGAATACTTGCATAGATGTTTATAAAAGAGATAATAATCTAAGGTTTTCTTTTTTGTGTGTTTCTGTTTTGTTTTGATGATAGGGTGATTCTGGTCTGCTTGAGTGAGTTAGGAAGTATTTTTTTTTTAAATTTACTTGCAGGTGTTGAGAAATGTTAGCATTAGTTTAGTGAAATTCACACATTAAACCATCATGTCCAGAGCTTTATAAGCTGGTAGCGGTGGTAGTGATTTTTCAATTATTCATTCAATCTCTTTACTAGTTATATGTCTGTTCAGAATTTCTATTTCTTTGTGCCTTAGTTTTAGTGGGCTTTTTTTCTTGGGGTTTTTCCTTTTCATGGAGATTATTTTCCTAATATTCATGTTTAATTCTTGTAGAATCACTAATAATGTTTCAACTTTTTTCCCCCTGAATTTCATAGTTGAGCTTTTCCTTTATTTCTTAGTGTATGTAGCTAATCATTTTTCAAGTTCATCGATCTTTTCCAAGAACTGCAGCTTGAAGGATACCTGACAGTGACCATTGTCTTTTCATCTACACTCCTGTGAGTGGAGGCACCCATCAGAAATCAGCTCACAGATCCCTACCATATGGAGGACAGAGTGCTTCCTGTCTATCCTGCATTCACAAGCCAGATACAAAACCCTTCTGAAAGATGTGCACAGTTGCCTATCATGGGGTCATGGATGGAGTTTGCACAGGTAGAGTCTGCTCTGTTACAGGATGAAGTAGACTGTTATTAACCACTGCCTCTGGGAGTTGAAAGTCTTCAATAGACTCCAGAAACTCAAAATAATGACATGAGACAGGGTCTGCCATTCAGTTGTTGTCTAAATGTAGATAGAATTCTCTGCCCTGTGTTTTAGTTTTTGATGTTTTAACATTCTATTTTCTACTCTTATTTCCCTAAGAATACCTACAAGTTTTTTTTCTAATCCTACACTATATCACTTACTTTTATTGTCACCAATCTAAACAACTTAAAGGGAAAAATTACTTATTTTTGGCTCAAGATTTCTGAGATTTCAGTTCATAGAGTTTAACTATATTGATTCTTGGTCAATAGTGTGGCAGAGCGTCTTGGTGGAGGAAGTGTGTGGCAAGATGCCCTACCCCCTGGCATCCAGGAAGCAGAAAGAAGAAATACAGAAAGGGCTACACCAAGATGTAACCCACCAGGTTTGTAGCTACTTCTTCCAATAGGCTGCAATTTTTCGCCATCTCCCAGCAATGCTATCATATTATGAATCCATCAAGGGATCAATCCAGTAATTCAATCAGGGCTTTCATGATCTAGTATCTGGAGAAATGCTTAGGTTTGTTTTCTAAATTAATCTAGGCATTTCTTAACCTAATCAAGTTAACTATGAAGATTAACCATTTGAAAGAAATTCTGAAGGCTAGCCCTAGAAGAACCAAATTTTTAGGATTTTCTCCAAAGATGTTATTGTAGCCCCTTCAAAAGATATAGATTAAGTGTACAGATTTAGAAGAAAATCAAGTCTATATATGATGTCTCTGGGAAGCACAGTCTAACTTCAGATGGTAAGTGGTTTAGAAAGAGTCAGGTCTGTGAATTAGTAATTATACCCATATAGCCTTAGTCTGGGCTTGCTTTGGTTAACCTGGGGTGATTTCTATGTGATGAATCTTTCAAAGACCCAATGACAAGATTAGTTGCTTTCTGGAACAACTTGGGCCTGGAATTGTCTGAAATTTAACACCTGGGATTTTTAGATCAAGACAAATGTTCCTTTTCTTAACATAAGAATTTTTGTACATTGTTTTATGTTCAAAGCTCTTACTCCTTATCACTACTTTTTCTTGTCTAGGCTTGTATGATATCCTAGTAGGGCTTGTGGTTCCTACTATTTATTTGAATGACTTGAACTGTATGGGTATGCAGGAAGCAGAGCAGGTGAGAAGAATGATAGAACTTGGAAGTATTTTACCCAATTTCCTCCTATGAGAAAGGAATAGGTGCGTTTTCTAGAAAGACTCTAAGCTGTGAAGGCGGGAATACCTTGGGGTCCAGGTGATAGAATCTCAGAGGCAGGTGTTCCCTCCAGGTGTATGAAGGCTTAGCAAGCTTTCAATGTAGTGAGAATAACAGAAACACAGCCTCAGGGGAACATGTCTGCATTCTGCTTTTGGGTACCCTTGGAGTCCCAGGCAATGGATGTCTGCTTTCAAGAAAGTCAATGGAAACAATAGGTGGCAATTGCACTAGGTGAGCTCCTGAGCAGTAGAAATCACAAAGCAGTGTTTGGTGGAGGAAGAGGATGGAGCCGGAGACAGTAATGACAAGATGAGTGATTGTGAGAGCAAGTGAGACAACCAAATATATTTATATTTAGGAGACTGGTTGTAGCTAAATTCCAACATTATGTAAGGGAGACTGTGATATTCAGGTTGCTGTGTTTTAGCTGGCTGCGTTGTCATAGACAGTTTGGATTATAATCATTATATTTTAACCCATTTTAAAATCCAGAATAGAGAGTCTAATAGTCTGAAGAAATTATGAGTCAAAGCAGACAATTTGGTCTGCTAGTTTAGTGACTAACCATGGCAAAGATCACGCTGCTACTCCAGGAGTTGTGCTATTTCATCTAGGATTTGTTGGTATCTTTGCATCTATCTCCTCAGCTATGTTCCTGTGGATAGTGTAGATAGAAAATAAGTAACCCAAATAGTATAAGTCAAAGTCTTTAGCTTTAACTGTGGATGGAAACTAAAATGTACTTATAAAAACAACTGTGCCAAAGTACTCATGTTACATAGCAAAGCGGAGCGAGTCATATCCTTTGAAACTAAATCTATGATCTGTTGTATGATAGCACTTCAATGCAGATTGTCCTTTTAACTTACATGACAATTGAAATGTAGATGTTATTTCTTCTTAATATGTAAAAATTGATGCTTAGACATATTCAAAACTTCCTTAACTAAAAGAACTATGAAGGTAGAATTTTCTAGAAGTTGATGGTTTACCTCTGCAATCCTAGCTATCCAGGAAGGTGAGACCTGGAAAAGAGAGGCTCCGATGTGCAAGTCGTTATGTCAAAAACGAACTTTACAACTTTGGTGCAGACAGTGGGGGAGGGGGAGGAAAGGGAGCGGGGAGGATGGGGGGGCGAGGGGAGGATGGGAAGGGATGGGAAGGGGAAACAAAGGAGGAGGCTACAATGCTTGATAAGAAATGTACTCATTATCTTGCCCATGTAATTGTAACCTCTCTGTACAGTATTTTCACAATAAAAAATTTTTTTTAAAAAAAGAGAGGCTCTGAATCATCATGGGCAGAGAAGACTGTGAGACTACATCTCCAATTAATCAGCAAAAAGCTGGAAGGGAGGCATGAATCAAGTGATAGAGCACCATCCTTGAGTAAGAAAGCAAGCAAGAGAATAAGGCCCTTGGATTCACACACACACACACACACACACACACACACACACACAGATTCAACACAGATTCTTCCTTTATGCTTAATTTCTTCTTTAAGGCAGATAAGTAAAGGTATTTTTAAAAAGTGGGAAAAATATTCCTGTGGAAGCAGCATCACGTTTCAATTCAGCATGTCAGTTTATAAATACAAATACAATGCATCTTGATCAATATCAGCCCTTTCATCATTCTCTACAAATCTGTCTTCCCCATCCCCTCAAGCTATCTGGTTCTGGTTTCACATATGTACCCTGAATCCACCAGCATTCCTCTCTGCACTAATCTTCCCCCCCCCTCCTTGATTGATGTCACCTTTTCTCTGACAAAATATTACATATTGTTCTTTAGTGTCTGACAGTATGAATGTTACTTTCCTTCATGTATTGTGTTCACATTCATCAAAGCTCATGGTCTACTCTCCTCATCCTGGGTCTGGTTTTCTTCATGCATTCTAAGAGTTGGATATTAGAAAAACCAAATCGAAATTTAAAAACAAAAATTTCAGGAAGTCAGTGTGGTGACTGATGCCTATAGCCCCAGCTACTTGGGAAATGGAATTTAGGGGGATGGGGTTTGAGGCTAAATGGGGCAAAAGTTAGAGAAACCTCCATTCAACAAACAAGCTGTCTGGGACGGTGTACATTGGGACTAACTTCATGAATTCTAATGGTTCTTCTATTTACTCCAATTATACATGATGAATGACTATGAAAATTTACCAGGCTTCAGTATAACTGTTTCAAAATAGCCACTGAAAAATTTTAAGTAGATGATATTTGAAACTACTTAAAATGAGATACTTTTCAGACCAAATAATATATGTTTTAAATAAAGATGGCTTTTGTGGACTAGGCAGAAGACAGCCTGGAATCACCAAGTTGCATCAAGTATGAGAATCTGTATCTGATTTTCAATTAGTATTTGGTTGACAAATCAAATAGACTTTGGTTTTCATAGTGCCCAACAATCAATTGAGTTGACAAATATTTTTCAAGTAACTTACTGTACCCAAGAAAGTTATTGGTGATATAGCAGAAAGGATTAACACCAAAGTCATAGGAAAATTCCATCAAACTAACAGTTGTTAAGCATCATGATGTCACAGTTGGGAGTTGTGCTAATATAGGTAGTTCTTGTCTCATAATCTTTTGGTGAGTAACATTGAGGGAGAAAGGCACACACTCTGGGTTCCTACATCATAGCATGGTGCCCAGGAATCAAGGAGACCCATTGCATGCATATGAGACACAGGAAGAGTATCTAAGAAAGAGTGAATTTGCAGGGTTAACTATTAGGGTATATGAGGCCTGAATTGAGTGTTGAAAGATGAAAGTCTATAACCAGATCAGTGTGGAGTTAGCATGGGTATTTCTTTATAAGCTCTACTCTATGTTACTAAGCTCAGGCTCTTCACAACTACATTTTTCTTTGAAATAGTATTATACTGTCTGTTAAGAATGTTAGTTCAAGTCTTAGCTTAAGTAGAGCAAGGTCTAGGATTACAAGTAATTTCCTTTATCTGTAGTGACAAATGCCATTTTTCATATCCAGAATTGAAAATAAGTGGCAAATGTCATGGAACCATGTTGCGTGAGAAAAGAATTTTATTTGTACTCGGAAAAATATCTGAAGGGCCTCTAAGTTCTCCACATTTACTTATTTGGATATTTTAAGTGTTTACTTTCTTTCAGTGACTATTTTACTGATTTTTCAAAAAAGTATATAGGTTTAATAAGGTTTCCCAAGTCCTTCTGAGTTCCAAATGGACTTGAATTCATTTTATTTTTATGGGCTGCTGGTCTTTAATCTCTTATCACAGAATCAGAAATGTACCTGTTACATACTAGTAAATTAGTTATCAATCCCTTGGGCAGTATATTTTAATATCAGTATTCTAGAGAAGATGATATAAATCTTGTGTACGGTATTATTAGCTTAGGCAGCTGCTGACTTAAAAAGGCCAGTTTAACAAGTCACCACTGTATTATGTTTAATTAGGTACAGTTTATATAATGAGGTGTTCAGTTCTAATGGAAAGACATGCTGTGAGCAGCACATCTGCAGGAGTAACTATTACAATCAGCATCGCAGAGACCCATGGAACTGCAAATTAGACTTACTTATCTAGAAATAAATTACATCCCAATGCCTTCATAAAGCTCATTAATTAATTCCACTGGCATAAAGGTCTTTTTCTTAATTTCATGTTCCATTAGCATAATAAACACAATTTGAGTTACAACAGTATGATCAGTTTAATGGATGCTATTTATTTTAGTTTTTTATTTAAAGTCCCGGTAACGTAGAATTAACATCAATATGCTGCTTGGTCCTTTATTAAAAATTCCCATAGGATAACCAACACAGATGTTCAATACAACATCATATATTTGCTGCATTTTACGACTCTACTAATTGGCCATATGGAAAGGTGTTGCTTGGGTATAATTTTTTTTTAAATCTGCTAAATTATATGGATTGTAATAATTACAATTAGTTTGTATGTAAAGTTGGATAGGTTAATACATATTGCCTGTTGCAGGCAAAATAGGAGCAAACAAACTTTGGGTGCCATGTTTTATGGTAACTGCCAGCTCATTTAAAAGATATTCGACTGAATTCTAAATTCTGGTTAAAATGATAAATAAGATGAACATGGCTTACCTTCTGAAACTAGATAAGTCTCTATTTGTGAAGTATATAATTTTAGACATAATGTTCTTACCAATTACTGTTTATTTGGTTAGCATGCATGACATTAAAATATTTAAATGTTTGTACTGTGAAATTCTGGGTTAACCATAACTGACAAGGTCTAGTATGTAATTTTTGTACCACTTTTTGAGTAATCTCATATATATGACATCCCATAATTTTTCCTGTTGCTGAAGTAAATTGTACTGCAAAGAACACATGAAGTTTATTCTTTCATGTTCCAATATCTTTCTTCCTGATGTAGTTTCTTTTTTTCCTGAATGTACCTTCTCTGCTATAAAATATAATCTGTTTCCTTTATTTTGTTTTTTACTTTTGACTAATTTTTTCGGCATTCAATTAGCTTTATGTTTCTGTGGAAGCAAGTATCTGTAACAAATTGTCCTAATATTTACTTATTTAAACAAGAAAAATCATTTATCATTGCTCAAGTTTCTTTTGTTTGTTAAAGATCTGAGAAGGGCCTAGATGGACAATTCTCACTTGAGATCTCTTAAGGAATTGTGGTCAGATGTTTGCTAGGATTGCAGTTTCCTTAAAGCCTGGACTAGAGCTTAGGAATTGACACTTAAGGTGATTCACTGGGTTGTGCTGAAAGCTGGTTGTAGCCTTGATATCTCTTCATGTAGACCAGAGCTGCTTGGATATCCTCATATGATAGTGATGTACTTTCTCCAGAGTGAAAGATCCAAGAGACTAAGGTGGAAAAGCTAAGTTCCATGTAATGACCTAGCCTTGAAGGAGCACACCATTACGTCTGCCAAATCCTACTGGCCATCTAGGCTGACTACCCCCAATTTACAGTAAGAAGATAATATACACAGTCCTCTTTCTGGCCACTAACAATTCACATCCTTCCAAAATGCAAAATATACTTTCCCAGGTCCCTCAGAAGTCTTACCTACTACAATGGCTCAGACCTTGCCATCCAAATCAGGTCCAGTTACGAATAGAGCTCCATGATGAATAGGTTTTTGTGGCTAGACCTCATTTATTTACTTATTTTGAAATAAAGCAGTATGTATGTTCTGTGATTCCTTATCCAACCAGCTTGGTGTCCCAGGCCAGAACAGTCACTATGGATTCCTATGTCAAACTGGGGAAAAGTTGGGTAGGATAGCTCATGCTCCTCATCCTATTGGAAAGATAATGCTTTGAGGCTATTCTTGGGGGAAAAAGGTGATCAAAACCCAACAGAAAAAAGTGGTGGTCATACCTGTAAATCCAAGCAATAGCAGGAAATAAAAATTAGAGAATTGTGGTCTGAGGTGACACAGACAAAAACAAGACTCTTCCTCAAATATAACCTGAGAAAAACGGGCCTAACGGCACATCTCAAGTGGTAGAGCACCTGTTAAGAAAGCATGAGGCTCTGAGTTCAAACCCTAGATTTCTCTCTCTCTTTGTGTTTGAGAGAGAACACACACACAGAGAATCAGAGAAATAGAATCAGAGAGAGAGAGAGAGAGGCAGAGAGACAGACAGAGAGAGACTGCAAATGTTTACTGCTGCTTGGCTGAGATCCGTTGAATTTACAACTTCCAGAAATCATAAGAAATAGTAAATAGTAGTGATAAGAAGTCTCAAATTTTGGGATAAGAAAAAGTGGATTATTGTTACATTGTGATGGAATATTCAGCAACACTGTCACTGGTCTTCACATTGGCAATGGTAAACATACTTAATGCTGTTTAAGCTGGAGATTTCCAGGGATAGTGTTGAAAGGGTCATCTGGCCATTTCTCACACTGTAGTGAAATGCAAGAGAAGCAAGTTAAGTTCAATGAAGTTTAGTAGAAAGTTAAATAGAAAAGATCTGGGTTCAAAAACTAAAATTGCTTTTGTTCTTAGGCTCAAAGGTCGGAAAGCCATGGGTTAAAAATAAAGCAGAATGTGGCTAACTATAAAATCCTTTGGAGAAACCTAGAGATAATAGAAGTAGTACCTTTAACAGAAAAATCTCCCCATAAAGATTTTAAGGTCATTAGCACCAAATCATTTCCTTAACCAAAGAGCATCTTTAAGATTCTTTGGGTAGGGCCTTGGAAAGTGGATCAGTGATAGAGTGCTTGCCTTGCATGCATGAGGTCCTAGGTTCAATTCCTCAGCACCACATAAGCAGAAAAAGCCAGAAGTGGCACTGTGGCTCAAGTGGTAGAGCGCTAGCCTTGAGCTGAAGAGCTGAGGGACAGTGCCCAGGCCCAGAGTTCAAGCCCCACGACCACCACCAACAACAACAAAAAGAATCTTTAGGGTGTTTTCTGAAGAGGAATCATAGAAAAGTGAAGGTGAAGGACTTACCATAACAAAATTCATGAACATTAATAAGATTTATAGAACAGCTCTAATGTTTTTAAGAGAATAGAACCACTGCTAGCTTGAACTAAAAGAGATAGAGACAGCTACAAATGATAGTAGTAATTACTACTACTACTACTACGAAAGGCCTTTGGATTGTCTCAGGATATGGATAAGAGACAGATTAGAACAAAAGGACTCCAGGGAGAGTTAAGGGCTCCTTATAAACATTTATGATATCATATCAATATATTTGTGCTATAAAATTTCACATTAATTGTAGTGGCTAATATCTAGCATACAGTAATTAGCTTTACTTTTTTGTTTTGCAATATCTTAGTAAAGCCCATATTACATATTGCTATAGAAATAAAGTGTCATTGCAAAACATACATAAATTTTTACTGGCTTGCTACTACCAGCCATAAAGTCTATTTTCTTTCTTTTACTCACTGCACCCTCTTCTGCTATAAAACAAAATTCCATTGTTATGTTAGATTTCTCTCCTTAGAATAAATATTTGTCTAATCCTATATTTTCAATCCATTCTTCAAATTACAAGAATTGTTGAGTTCTCTCACTTATTTATTTATTTTTTGTCAGTACTGGAAATTTTTGGTAGGTTCTCTACCACTAGATCCATGAGCCTTGTTCTTTTTGCTTGTAGGATTTTTTTTCAAATAGGGCCTTGCATTTATGCCAGGGCTGGCCTAGATGATAACTTCTTATTTATGCTGCCTGAGTAGCTGGTATGAAAGATGCATAATACCCCAATCAGATTTTATTGATTTAAATGAAGTCACCTTCATTTCCTCCCAGGATGGCCTCAAAACATAATTCTCCCTATCTCCAACTTCTGAGTAGCTAGAATTGGATGAACCACTGCATCTACTTGTTCCCTCTTTTCTTATAATAGGAGCTAACATGCAGCAGTATTTAGGATTGGAACTCTAAGACAGAGTCACATATGTACCTATCATGTACTCTCAGATTCACAACTGACCACACCAACCCTGTAATTATTGCCACTGCAGATCTACAAAATAAAAGCCAGCTAATATTTTACTAAATTCAGTATTGACCAAATTTTCTTAGTGCTATGAAGCTTGTGAACATATGCACATCAGTTTGTTGTGGAAATGGTAAATTTTCACTGCAGTCTACCTGAATCTGACTCTTTTCCTTTTGCAGTCCTACTGTGCAATATTATCTGGTAGGATTTTGATTTGAGTCTTTTTTGTGGAAAGTGAAAGTGAATGAGAATGTGGTCTTTGGATCATGTTCACTCACTCCTAAAACTTTATGACAAGCATTGCATTATCAGAATTCTCCTTGACATTTATTGAATACTTCTTTCATTCGCAGATACTATGCTACATGCTTTAAATGCATTATCTTGTTTCATTCTCAAAATACATTAATATATTATTATCTCAACTTTATGTCTGAAGAAATTGAGTTCTGGAAATGTTAAATGAGTATTTTAAAGTCTAAGGTCATATGCCAAGTAGTGGGACTGGGATTTTAATCCAAGTTTTTTTTTTAATCTTATGTCCTTTAACAAGTTCTTTAATAAGAATGACATTCAGGGAGGTGATTATGTACTGAAGTCTTTTTATTTTGGGGAGATTTAAAGAACAGCTATACATTCACAAAATATTTTCAATGTCGTGCTGGAGTTATTTCTTCCTAATAAGGTTATTGTTCTATAGCTAGCTTTCAATTATCTGAAAAATGCAATCTTTTCATCAAATTTTACAATTTGCAGTTAAAAATCTTTTCTCCACCAAGCCTTTTACCATAGAAGTAAAGATATAGCAAAAACCACTGGGATTAAATTTCACTTAAGTACTAGCAAAGATGTTAATAACTTGCTAAGAGGGAAGAAGAAAAAAATGAAAGGGAAGAGTTTACATGAATGTACAAAGCTAGATAGTTTTTTTTCTTGCTGTTGAAAGCACTTTTAAGCTCCTTTTGTGAGATGTTTGTGTTTCTAAAAATTTTAAAAAGATTTTTTTCTCACATAATTTAGAAATCAAAGTTATTAAAGAATATTTTAACTAAACATTTTTGACTCATACTTAAGCTATCCACTCTATTTATATTATTTTGAAATTTCATGAAACAATTTTTTCAAAAGCATAAAAACATAGTTTCTTGCGCATTTGACCATTCATATGTATTAAACACTTCCTTTACCAAAATAAAAAGATAACTTAAAAGTAGGTTGGGAAGGTAGCAGCATACTTGATACCATTGATAATTCTAGCTGTTGTTGTTGTTTTTAAATTATCTTATGTAATTGCTACACTTGGCTTTCAATTCAACATGTCAAATTTATGAGTAGAATATATCTTGTCACCCCTTTTATCTCCCCCCCCCCATCTCTCCCAACGCCATCCATCCTCTCAAGTTAGCTGGTTTCATCTTACATTTGTACATTCTATTCATCTGGTAGAATTTTTTTTGTCAGTCATGGGGCCTGAACTTTGGGCCTGGGCACTGTCCCTCAGCTCTTCAGCTCAAGGCTAGCGCTCTACCACTTGAGCCATTGCTCTACTTCTGGTTTTTCTGCTTATGTGGTGCTGAGGAATCGAACCCAGGGCCTCATGCATGTGAAGCAGACACTCTACCACTGTGCCACCTTCCCAGCCTAGCATTGATTTTTTAACTGGGCACTGCTAGGTGATCAGGGATCAGGGAAGGATCAGCCTTATCTTCTAATTTACTGTGGATTCTGTCCTGTAAGTTTTGCCTTTGATGCTACTTGATTTCTCACAGTGCTGTAAGTACTAAAAATAGTGCTACTTTAAAGTTTTTTAGGCAGTGAAATGAGATTATGGGCTGGATAATGTTTAAATGATGATGACCAGTTTTCAGAATCTCTGGATATTACCAAGATTCACAATTTTCGACTGCTTTAAATGTTATAGTGCTATAGCTAGAATCATTTGAGAAAGAAATTTTGCTCTGAATGGCAAAGTCGACAATGCTATTCGGCAGTATTATTTTTACTGTAATAACTAATGAAGTGCTTTCAGGCATTAAAGAACTTCAGGGTTGTAAAGGTACACACAAAGTCACAGTGTGTCTAATCACAGGGTCATATGGACTAAGGCAACTCCATTGTGCACTGCAAGTAAACACCATTTAAAACTTCCAAACTGACTATACCGTATGTTTGGCTAAAATACAAGCATCACATTGAGTTTAGAGTTAACTTGTAGGGCTGCTGGACTTGATTATATATAAATGGTATCCTGGCCTGGTTCCTATTTTTCACTAGTTAGATGACTGGGGATAAATTATATAAACTCTTTGAGCTTTAGTAACCTTATTTGTAAATTGTAGATAGTATTACTAGCCTCATGGAATAGGTGTGAGAATTAAATGAGATGACATAGGCAGGGGGTTTGCCATTCAGACAGATATAAATGAGCAACAGAGATATTTTTGATTCTTCCTTCTAAATCCATGAATGCCATAGTATGAGTCAGAAAAAACATTAAATAAGGTAAGATAAATATATGATGCATAAACAGTTTGGATAAAAGCTTTGTAGGAGAATGTGGATAATGTTAGCTAAAGTGAGGTTTGGGAATTATTGCTGGATTTCACTAATTTAAATTAGTTCTACCTTTCAGTTCTGTTGATAATTCTTCTGGTGATTGATTATAATAACTGAATCACACAACTTAATATTAAATAGCTTAAAACTCTATCTGACTGTTATACTGTCTTACTCAATTGGTTTGAGATTAATTCAGAGATTACATTCTGTTTTGTAATTAATATACTTTCAGGGAATACAATTTTAAAAGAGAAGTCAGTTTCAAATGTCAGGCTCAGGCAAAGATTGAGCAAATAGCTTCCAAACATTTTATAGAAAATACAGAAAATAAGAAAAAATCTTACATAAGTCACTGCTCAGTATGAGCAAGATACTCAGTATTATATTTGATTTCTGCCTGAATAGCGCATCCATATAGATAAAGAGCCATTTAAAAATCTTGCTACAAACTACAGGTATCACTTTTCCTAATAAAAACTGCATTTCCCCTGCAATCTAGGCCTCTGATCCCTACCAACTGAAAAGGATTAAATAACTATTCTTTTGCTTTGATTAGCAGTGGTACAATGCATAATACTGATCCTAGAGAAACATTCTCCACTGTTGCATTGGAGGGCTGGGTCTCTTGGTACTTATAGTGGAAAGTTGCGCTCTCTGTGTTTATTCTCTATACTTGTTACTTAGAGAAATAGGTGACGAGATAGAAATAAATCATCAGATGGTAATGCACCAAGAAACCAAACAATAACATGAATATGTTGATCTACAGGCTTGGTGACCTTTTGTGTTTGTTTAAACAGCTTGCTTTAATTAGTAATGGATATTGCTTACTCTTATGAACATTATTGACAATTGAAAACAGCACCTTATAAGCTGAGGAACTGGAGAAATTTAATATGAGTGTTTGAGTTGAGTTTCTTTAGGGGGTTGCTTTGTTCTTGTCATAATACTTGAAGTTAATGGACAACTAAAATGGAATGGCTGCATGTGTCACACACTGAATGAAGAGGACTGACAAAAAGCCATTAATGTCCAGGGAAGAAAGACAAAGACAGAAATTCTATCACTTCCAGATGAGTCCTTACCATTCCCCAAACTCTTTATTAGTGTGACAGGCAAGAGGCAAGAATATTAATGCTAAGGTCAGATAGTGCAATTTTATCCAGATTTTTTCCTTTGAAAGGTAGTAGAAAATGACTTAGAATGCTAATATTATGGACTCTAAGAGATATTCCTCAATAAGAAACAAACTTAATGGTTTGATGTAAGTGACAATTTCACCTGTCCTACTAAAAGGGTGAACATAAGTTTGAAACAAATATTACTGATCACTTACAAAATGAGAAGTTGAATGGTACTTATTTCTGGAGGTGCTTGTTCTAAAAGATGTTAATTGGGCAAGTTGGCAATCTCTTTTTAAGCTTAAATACAGTTATAATATTTTATAATAAAAATCACATAACCATGTCATAATTATCAACTTGAACTACATTAGAACTATTGCTTTGCTCTAATCAAATTGTTTGACTGTATATGGCAGTACTATCAACTTTCCTATAAACAATATGTTAGAGAAGCTCTAAAAATTACTTCCATGAATTTGGAAGTGTGCCATTTCAAGAGAGGCACCCATTTGCCTCTCAGAATTTGCTCTGAGAGTTGTTTCAGATAGGTGCTTTTGAAATGTGGCTCTGGCGTTTTACTTTTTCCATTAGCAATGCTTCGTTGGAAACAATGGGAATGGTTCCTTAGAAAATTCATCAGTCACAATCACTTTGGTATGAGCAACACTGAGATACTTCAAAAAACAAACAACAACAAATGTAACCCCTGTTTTCACTGTATTTGATGTTAGTATAATTTGGGGAAGGGAAGGAAAAAAATGCTTAAATAGGGATAAAGCTTGACCCATTGTAACAATGAGGTGCATAAGATACTATGTTGAAAAACAAACTTTACAATTTGGGGGGGTTTGTAGGGGAAAAACAAAGGAGGAGGCAACAATGCTTGATAAGAAATGTACTCCTTACCTTGCTCATGTAACTGTAACCCCTCTGTACAGTATTTTGGCAATAAAACAAACTTATTTAAAAAAGAAAAATAACCACACTCCAAACAAACATCTTCTTGGGTTAGTTAGTATTTGAAAAGGCATAACTGATCCAACCAACTCCTTGACATTTATTTACCACTCTTGGTCTTTGAGAGACACTCATAGGGAAGCTTGGGATCAGTAGATTATTCAATGTGAGTTTCACGTGAACTGGATTTTCATTTCCTCTTCCACAGCAATTTTACAAATGATGGAATTGATAACGGGACATTAGTTCTTCTAATGTTATTTACCACACAGGAAAAAAGAAATCTAAGAGAAAAAATAAAATAAGCAGGTAAAAAAGCAAGCAAAGAAGCCCACAATTAGGCAACAACCATATCATATATTTTATAAAACATCGTGAATATTCTTCCTTCCCTTCTATGGATTATGGAGATGCTAATACACAAAGGGTATAGTGAACTAGCACTCTATGATACACTTGAGTATCATTTCTAGTTGATCAATGAATGGTTTTGTGATCTTAGGTATGCCACTTAACTTTTTTGAACAGTGATTCATTTCATTGTGGTCTTTCCTCCAGGGGTTTGATGACTGGCTTTTGGGGAGAAATGGTAAAAGCATTATACTTTCAATATAGAAAGAGAGAGTATAAAATGCATATAGCATAGCTGTTATTAAAATTTCATACATGGTTACTAGGAATGAAATGTTTAAAAGGTTCTTTCTTCAGGGGAATAATGAAGATAATATTGAGGAATACTGTCATTTATGACAAATGAGTAGATGCTCTCTAATGTCTTTCTAAGCTTAAATTTCCTATGTCTTCTAAAATAAAGTATATATTCATAGTTTTCTTCAAGTATCTGAAAAATATGTAATTATATACCTTAAATAATTATTATGATCTTATTATAGAAAGATATTTACTTTTCTTCTTCAAGGTAAAACACCTTATTTTTCTGTGGTTTGAGATATGCATATTCTTAAAGAAATTTGAAAAATGGCATGTACTAAAAGCTGGTTATAAACATCTTTTTTTTTGCTGGGCATTGATGGCTCATGCCTAAATACTCAGGAGGCTGAAATCTGAGGATAGTGGTTTGAAGCCAGCCCTAACAGTTAAGTCCGGAGACTCTTACCTCTAATTAACCCCTGAAAAAGAAATGGAAGGGGAGCTGCAGCTCAAGTGGTAGAGCACTAGCCTAGAGGGAAAAAAAAGAAGAAGAAAGAAAGAAAAAAAAAGAAAGAAAAAGCTCAGGGACAGTGCCCAGGTACTGAATTTAAGCCCCATGACTGACAACAAACAAATGACAACAACAGCAACAAAATACCTTTTCCCTTCTTCTTGAGTGAGCTGCTATATTTAGGATCTCTTTTGGATACATGTACAGTACATGTATTTTTAAATTCTAGCCAATGGACTGTTAGTTAGAGTGCCCTATTTCCTGGTCTGACTTAAAAAGCCTCTCAAAGGAAGTTCTCTACACTCCTTCCAGTTGAACAGAATGGCAATCTCTGGGAACAGCCTTTGAAGGCACTGGGATAGTGAGTTCCTCAATGGCTAAACATCTTGTTCCCAACAAATGAGCTGCTTAAAATCTATCCTTTTATTACGTACATAATCACATAATACTACTTTGACCTAACATTAGTGTTCCATTCCCCAACACTCATTCCTATGTTAGCATCTAATTGCCAGAGTGAAAATATTGGGAGATGGGCCTTTGGGGATAGGTCTGGGCCATGAGGCAGTGCCCTTGCAGACAGGACTAGTGTGCTTATAACAGAGACCCCTAAGAACCGTCTTGCCCTTCCACTATGAGAAGACTGAAAAAAAGAAAGGATGGTCTATGAGAAAATGGGCCCTCACCAAACATCAAAGCTGCATGTGGTTTATTTGAATTTCCAAGACTCCAGTATTATGAGAAATCAAATGTCTTTTTTTTATAAAGAAGTTATCTTTTATGATGCAAGTTAAGCAGACTTGCTCGCTCAGAGATGGATAATTTGTACAAGTAGATACCCAAAATGTGAAAGTAGAACTAGATAATAAGGTGAAGTTGAAGTTTGTGAATGCACCAAGTGCATGCAGAAAACAAAACAAAATTATCATGAACAGAAAATAGAAAATAAAGGAGCAATCGCTGCTCAGCAAAATTGTCAAGGCAGGACCTTTGTTCTAGTGGGTCCAAACAGCTGAGCATCTAGTCAAAAAGGTTGAGATCTGAGGATAATGGTTCGAAGCCAGCCCAGTCAGGAAAGGCTGAGAGACTCTTATCTCCAATTAACCACTGGAAAAAAAAATGTGCCCCCTTTGTCACGTATAAACAAATGTTCTGATTGTTCACAGATCAATCTCAAAGTATATACACTAGTCTTGGCATACAATAACTGTTTAAAAAAACCTGTTAGCCATTTCTTTATCCAATGTTTTTCTCTTAGAATGATAATATGTATTCTATATTTGTCCTACAACTGCATTTTGAGTCCTTATAATTAGTCTGATTTCACAGGTTCACAGGTAGAGAAAGTCAGGGTAAAAGTACCTTGAATCTGATCAATGTTTGATTTAGAAGATATTATGCTGAGACTCTGGACTTCAAACTTTTGAGTTTCTACTGGAATGAGTTAGATTTTGAGGGCTCAGGGTTGAGTGAGTGTATTTTGTACAGGAAGCAGACATTAATTTAGGATTACCAGGTACAGAATGTTGTGAATTGAATGCTTGTGATCCCTCAACTTTCTTACTGGAATTATAATTCTCAAGGTGATAGTAATAAAAGGCTGGTCTTTTTGAGAACTAGCTGGTTCCTGATGGGCAAATCTCTCATAAAGAGAATCACTGCCCTTATGAAATAAACCTGAAGGAGCCTTTTCTACTCTGTTCCCTTTTCTACCATTTGAGGATAGAGCCAGAAAGTATCATCTATGAACAAGGAGCTTTATGCCGAATCTGTTAGCACCTTGATCTTGGACTTGCCAGACTCCAGAATTAGTCACATAGTTTATGATGTTTTGTTATAGCTGCCTACACAGACTACAGCAGTTACTATATACCAAGACTAGTGTATATACTTTGAGATTTATCTACGAACAATCAGAACATTTGTTTATAGGTGCCAAAGTGGGCTGATATCTAATAAAGATACTGATCATCTACATAGGCATTTGCCTACATAGTAGCCACTAATTACCTGTAACTATTTAAATTACATTTAATTGAATTTAAACTGTAAATTTGCAGTTCCATTAACCACATTTCAAGTGTTTAGTAGCCTAGTGTAGCTGCTAGGCATCTTATTGAACAGAGGAGATGTAGAACATTTTCTTTTAGAAAGTTCTTGTGCATAGCACTGAGCCATTCTGTTGAGCATTAATATTTGTATAGGAACATTGGTGACATTCAGACATGTAGCTAATCACACTCACATTTTATAACAAGAAAGGAAAATGTAAATATGTCATCTAGGTCATGATTGTCTAGATTATTCTCTTACCATAGGCTAAAAACTGCTGTTCTGAAGAGAAATTATGGGGGGTTCTGGGAGATATTATCACTTGAGATTACAGCTCAGAATGGAGGAGAATGAAGTGACTACAAGGTCCTGTGAGTGTATTTTTTTCTTTACTTGAACTCTACTGATTTTGTTGACTTTGAACTAAAAACTATTATGCAGATAAGTAAGTACTTGTCTGCTTAATGAGACAATTGATATATGAGGATGAAATTGACCTTCATCAGAAAGTAGAATGGTTCCTATTTCATCAAGACTATTTTGATAGACAAGGGAAGGAGATTGGGGAATTTCATCTTCAATTTGGGGAAGGAAGCACTACCTATTTGGGGTATAAAATATGTTTTTCATCATTCTGATGCTCCTTCCTTCCATCACACCAATTCTTACCCTTCAGCTTATAAATCTTGTTGTTTGTTTGTGGTTTGGTATAGGAGTTTTCTCAGTTAAATTTTAAACCGTGTTGTTGCTAATGGACTACAAAGTCTTCGACAAGTCTTGGACAAGTCTCTTAGAGCTCCCAAAACAATGATAATATTTCTGATTTTATCATTGTCCTTGGGGTTTGATCTAAAATAATACTAAAATACCACCAGTGGCTCACGCCTGTAATTTTAGCTACTCAGGAAGCTGAGGTCTGAGAATGGTGATTCAAAGCCAGTACAAGCAGGAAAATCTGTGAGACTTTTTTATTTTTTATTTTTTAAATAAGCTTTTTTTATTGTGAAAATAATGTACAGAGGGGTTACAGTTACATGAGCAAGGTAATGAGTACATTTCTTATCCAGCATTGTTGCCTCCTCTTTTGTTTTTCCCCTACCATCCCTTCCCTCCCACCTCCTCAAGTACACCCCCCCATCCCCATACTCCCCTACCCTCCCTCCACCGCCTAAATTGTAAAGTTCGTTTTTGGACATAGCATCTTGTACATCTCATTGTTGCAATGGGTCAGTTTGTATCCCTATTTAAACAATTTGTTTTTTCCCTCCCCCTCTCCAAATTATACTAACATCAAATACAATGAAAACAGGGTTATGCCAAGGGGGAGGGACATAGAAAGCAACCAAAAAATCGCATGGTACCTTATAAATACATTAGAAACAATAGCAAGGAAGAACATTAACCACCAAAAAGCCAGAAGTGGAGCTATGGCTCAAGTAGTAGAGTGTTATCCTTGAGCAACAAAGTACAAGGACAGTACCCAGGTCCTGAGTTCAAGTCCAGGACTGGTTCATACACCCCCCCACACACATACACACACACATATACTATAGAGAAGTAGATAAAATTGTACTGTTTCTTGGCTACATGAACTTTCAAACAACCCAAGTAATTAGCTCTCTTTTTCATTTAAGTTAATCCTTAATTTTATGTCCAGGAATTGGGAAACTTACAGGAAGGAAGAAATGGAACTGTGATTTAGTTCTAGTCTACCCTTCACTACAGTAATTAGGAGTATATCAAACTCCTAGGTGTCAGAATAGCCAGTAATATTCTAAAGATATAAAGTCAGTGCCTAGTGTTTTACTGGGTCTACATATTACATAACTGTCAGCAAAATTCTTTCTTCTTGGCTTATTTACTGACAGTGCTAGTGGCCAGGAAGTAGATACAGAAATTATTATGAAAGTAATATGAAAATTCCCAAAAGTCACACTTTATCATTCTACCCAGCTTTCTGCTGATTGTAAGAAAGTGTCCCTCCTTCAATGCGTTGATAAGAAGACAGAAGTGAGGAGGAGGGTCCTGTTCATCTACATTTATTTCAGAGCTTTCTAGAAGGCAATCTGTAGACACTCACTGATTTTCATTCTTATTTTCCCCAAAATAAAAAAAATATTCGTAGCTCTGCATTATTAGAATATCTATTTGATGTGTCCCATGGGGTCTGATCCAATGATTCTTGAAAGGTTTTCAACTGGTTTTTAGGAGCTAGTGGGCCACTTCATAATAGGAAGAAGCATTTTAAATGCTGACATTTAGAATCCTGCCCTCAACATGCAAACAATGAAAGAAGAAAAGCTATGCCCTTGCTTGAGCTTCTGCTGTGCTAATTACAGAAATGTAAAGCCCAGCTGTGGTCAGATGAGCTCGTCACGGAGAGATGTGTTAGACCAAGGAAGCAAAAGAAAGACCAAAATGTTTTTCATTTTTATTCCTTGCATATCGTCTGTCAGAATATTCAGTTTTGATTTCACTTATATTCTTTTCTTCTACATTTAATGCAAGAGAAAATGGTGTATTTGAGAGGATGGCAATGCCATTGGAGTGTGAAGGCTAAACTAAGTTTTCGCTAACATGTCTATATGTAAATGAATATTGATCTGGCAACCCAGTCCGTTTGAAAATGAAATGTCTTTGTACTCTGTCCCAAATCCATAACAACCTTCTACTTCTCCATAAGGGAATCAAATGAACAAAAATGAAATAAAGTTAACTAGAAGGCAGATTTTTAACTTTCCAAGGAAATTATAATTTCACCACAACAGGGCAATCTAAAATAAATTAAATATATTTTTGTCACATCTTGATGTTTCTTTTGTGATGGCTTTTCCTGAAAAATCTAGATTCAGATTTTTAAGTGTTGTTTTTTATTGTTATTATAAAGGTGATGTGCAGGGTGGGCAGTCACAGTTGCATGAGTCAAGTAATGAGTACATTTCTTTTTGGACAATGTCATCCTTTCCCTTCTCCCAGTTTTTCCCTCCCATTTCAATAGGTTCAGACTTGAGCCACAAGAATATGCTACTGTTGCATTGGTTTACCCTTTGTCTCACTGTTTCTGTGTAGAAAACTTAAGAAAATTAAAATTATTTCACATAGTTTTATAATGGCACGGTACAATATGAGTACACTACATCTTGATCAGTGTCACCTCTTCCATAAAAGCAAGCACAACTTTTAATGCAATGGCTTGACTTTTCATTAACAAAGTGCAAAGCTACACTATAGTTGTTGTTATTATATTATTGTCTGGGGATGACAACATCAATGTTAAAGACTGTCTTGCAGGAATATAAACTGAGCATTATTGTGTATAGTAATAATAATAATAAAAGAAGTTGCTAAAATGGTTTCAAATGAGGAAAGAATGGTGACCACATATAGTTTTTCAGGCTAGGGGAAGCATAAATTACAATTCATGTAAAGAGTGTCATTCATATGGTAGTCACTGTAAATTTGTCCCTATATGTATACATGTATATAATGACAGTTTTTTTCCTGCCAGATGAAAAAGTACTTTAAGGAAACAATGGCTTTTTTCTAATTTTCCCTCAAGGCCCCAATGGGCTTGAAATGGGATTAGAGACAGATGTTGCCTAACCAAGAGAAGCTAAGCAACATGTCCAAGATCACATAATAAATAAATAAATAAATAAATAAAGGCTCTCTATGCCTATATGCTAATTGTTTTTATGATTCTACTGAGTTGCCCTGAATTTCCTTGACTTTAAGAAGAGAAGAATTCCGTGCAATGGAGTCTTATTATATAAGTGAGAGATCTGAAAAATCTTTACACATAAGGCCTCTGAAGAGCTGCCTGTACAAAGTATATCTGATGAGTTTCCCCTTCTTTAGCTTAAGTGTAATTACTAATTACTGCTGATTTTTTTAAGCCAGCGGTCCTCAAGTGGTGGTAAGTAGTCTACTGATGAGACTACAAAGTTGGCTAAGTGGAGCCTTGAGTTTTCAAAAGAATTACAGAAACATGCACGATACTAGACACAACCACATGCTTTTGTGTTTTGTTTTATTTTTGTTTGTTGTGGGGCTTGAACTCTGGATGCTGTCCTTGAGCTCTCCAGCTCAAAGCGAGCATTCTACCACTTGAGCCACAGCACCACTTCTGGTTTTCTGGTGGTTAATTGGAGATAATTGTGTCACGGGCTTACCTTGCCCAGGCTGGCTTTGAACTGTGATCCTCAGATCTCAGCATCCGGCATAGCTAGAATTATACATTCTTTAGGTTTGAGATGGGATCTTGCTATGTGACTTAGACTAGTCTCAAACTTAGTCTATACCTTTGACTGTCCTCTAAAACATGGTCCTCTGGCCTCAGCCTCTCAAGATATGTGACAGACAAGAAAAAATGTTGAAAAAAATAACAGAAAGGAAGATGTTTCTGAGTCCTCAAGTTTTCTCTTTCCTATTTGCAAAGCTTAATTTGCCTGGTTGGCCAATGAACACTAGGTTTTAGTGAACTAGGATTCTTGGAAACCAGACAACTGAGAACAGAAGAAGAGTTTGAATTAAAATGTGAAGCAAAAATCACTTGGATTGGATGCCAAGGAGACAAGTTGATGTCACTAAGCAATGCTGTGAAGGGAGAGCAGGCTTGGTTAAGAATTTGAGCTTTCTCTGCATCTGAAAGGTTTCATGAAGAGTGAGACTCAATTTTTGCCATATAAGGTTAAATCACTATTTAAATCAACTGTGTTCCATTCGACAAGTAAGTATCAAGTGCAATAAGATATGTAATAAGAGTCATTAATATTTGCAGATCGCTTTAGAATGTGCTCATTTATTTTTCAGACATGTCACTGGAACCTTAGGAAGAGGCCATTATGACTATTGACAATTAAAAGGCAAAAACGGAGGTTCAAATAATTTACCTCACTATCAGTACCTTAGAAGTCCCAGATATAAGAGTACAAACACTCACATCTTCCAACTTTGGATTCTATATTATTTCTATTATATCAGATTGCCTTCATGAAACATTCTTGCAAATTATGCTAAAAGAAACATATATAGCTACCAATGTGACAAGACTGTTGGATTAAAAATATGAAACATGGGGGGGCGGGGAGGATTGGGTGGGGGGGTGGGGGGAGAATGGGAAAGGATGGAAGGGGAAACAAAGGAGGCTACAATGCTTGATAACAAATGTACTCATTATCTTGCCCATGTAATTATAACCCCTCTGTACAGTATTTTCACAATAAAAAAGAGAAAAAAGTATGAAACATAAAATGCTATCAAATGAAATGATACTCCCTCTCCCTTGACCCTCCCCCCCCACACCAGTAAATACTGTATTACAGCCCCAAGTTGTGTTGAAAACTCTGCCAGTCTGGTATTTATATTTTTGGAGCAATGCATTTTTTTCCCTTTTAGAAGTCTGGGTCTTGATTTTCTCAGTATGTTTTCAGAAACTATATTATGTTAGCTTTCTATACTTGGGGGTCAAATTTCTCTTTTTGTCCTATGAGTGTTATGTATAAACTCCCTTTTTACCCAACAAGCCGAGTGCTTAAAAGAAGCCTTGCAGTAAATATCTTTTGACCTTTGTAATCTCTTCCCATGGATACTCTCCTGGTATCATGTTAGATTGCCTCTCTGCATTTTGATACAAGTTTTGTTGATTGTCTTAAAAATATAATACCTGTTAAATAAGTTTATATATATATATATATATATACACACACACACACACACACACACACACACACACACATAGAACTGAAAGGTGACAATAAGTTCTTGTTTGAGAGAAGATTTTAGGCAGATTTTTAAGACTGATCTGAATAATATATGTCTTATAGGTAAGCACTATAGTGTTAAAGATTTAAGCAATTTCATCTCCAAATAGAGACTGAAATTACTTGAGATTGTGGAATTCCATAACCCACCTGCTGCTTTTGAAAGGTTGAAAACATTTTTTTTAGGTGCATTTGTTTCCAGTGAGATTTTCTGAACACTTTCTGCCTTTGGCTCTCTGTGATTCATGTATTTTTGATGTACTGAAAACTAGTATAATAATTATTTTTTACTAGTTCCCAAATCAATAATATTTCTTAATCATCATGACACATGTGGGGAGGATGAATTAGAAAATCTAAACCCATCGTAGAGCACTCTTGGGTAACTTTTACTAAATGATGTTTTGTGATTTCTACCAGTAGCTTCTTTTGTGCTTGTAAACAAATGCTTGAGAACGGAAAAGTCCAAAATAAATAAAGACTACATTTAAAAATTGCTTAAAGGGGCTGAGATTGTGGCTTAGTGGTAGAGTACTTGCCTAGTATGCATGAGGCCTTGGGTTCAATTCCTTGGTACTACATAAGCATTAACAACAACCACAAAAGTTATTAAATAAATCATAATTTCTTTAAGAAGGAAGGGGTTATTAAAAATGTTTAGAAATTAGCCATGGTGCCACACATCCCCACTCTCTGGCATTTCTAATCAGTGCCCTGAACCTAGAACATTCCTCTATATAGAGTCCAGGCATGATGTTCTGGGTTCCATATTCTTCTTCTTTGTTAGAAGAAATGTTTCCTTTTACTGTGTGTAAATAAATTTCCTTGTAATGCTTAAGTGTGCATTTCATAAGGCAGCTGGGCAGCCCCATTAGAACTTCTCTTTGTTAATCCCTAAGAGAAAACTCTGTCCTGACCAGCAGTGTAGGAGAAGTGACAATTGGCCCATCCCTCTGGGGAGGAGCCTGTAAGCCATGGGAATTGTGTGCTATGTAGGCCCTGGATTTGCCATGTGCTATCTCCTTTACCAGAGAGAATGTTTGTTTTAGCCACAGCCTTGTGTTTTCAGTTACAAGAGCTGTGAGCAACTGTGAGCCAATAGTGGATGCAGTGAACCGAAGTCTTTGGCTCTCACTTCCTGTGGTTGGCATTGATCCACTCTTTGCTATCCTCCAAAAGGTCACAAGGTCTGGACTCCTTGTCTGGAATTGGTCTCTTGATCTTTCTTGATTTGTTTTGAGACAGGTCTTGCTATGTACCCAGACTGAACTCCAACTCTGACTGCCAATCTTCCTTCTTCCACTTTCTTAGTTATGGGCTTTCTTATAGGCTTGTGCCACCATGTGTCACTTATAACCTAGTCTAGAACTGCTTTTAGAAATGGATGCAAATTCATTAAAAATATCTCTTCGCAAGCATGAAACATCTTATTGGAAGATCTGTGATTGATTTTACTTCTGTTAATAGCAATTTCAATATAGTTTGTACCTTTAATTTATGGTTGAAGTACGAATAGTTAATGTCTGGTGTGGCTACTATTCTATTAGCATATGACTTTTAAGAAGTCACACTAGTTGCAACTTCATCTTTAGAAACACATATGTGGCCAGGCACCAGTGGCTCACACCTGTATTCCTAGCTACTCAGGAGGCTGAGATCTGAGGATCATGGTTCAAAGCCAGACCTGTCAGGAAAGTCCGTGAGACTCTTATCTCCAATAAACCACTAGAAAACTGGAAGTGGCATTGTGGCTCAAGTGGTAGAGCGCTCACCTTGAGCTGAAGAGCTGAGGGATAGTGCCCAAGCTCAGAGTTCAAGCCCCACAACCAACAAAAAACAAACAAACATGTATCCCAATATAAGGATTCAAATGTTTTTTTCTTTCTTGTGATTGTTTCCAGCATATTTATCAGATGATTTCCTTGTTGCTTTGTATGTACCTCCCCCAGGGTATAAGCCCTGCTTTCACTGTATTTGATGTTGATATAATTTGTGGAGGGGAAGGGAAGAAACAAACTGTTTAAATAAGGATACAGGTGGACCCATTGCAACAACGAGATGTACGTTATGTCAAAAAACGAACTTTACAACTTTGGCAGGGTTGGGGGTGCAGATGGTGGGGGGGGTGGTAGGGGGGTGTGGGAGTGGAGGGGTGGAGAGGGGAAGGGATGGTATGGGGAAACAAAGGAGGAGGCAACAATGCTTGATAAGAAATGTACTCATTATCTTGCCCATGTAATTGTAACTCCTGTATGGTATTTTCACAATAATAACAAAATTAATAACCATAAAAAAACAAACAAACAAAAAACCACATATGTGTATGCACGATAACAGTTTCTCCAAAATATATTGAATCTATTTTCCATCTTCACTAACATTCTGGTGGAAGACCCTGTCATCTATTTTCTGGGTTATTGAAATAGCCTCATGATTCATTTTGTCCTTGTAATCCAATTAGTCTGCTTGATGAAGCAATTGGTTGAAACTCTCTGATGCCTTCCTATTATAGGTAAAAGGCAAAGGCAAAAGCCAAAGTCCTTTTCTTGGCAGATAAGATATGGTCTCTATCTTAAACACGTCAAAATCTAGCAAAAGAGAGAAAGCAGAGGGGGAAGAGTGAGAGAGGTGGGAGGGAAGGCATAGTTGGAGAAGAGCAAAGGAGGGGTAACAATGCTGGACAAGAAATGTACTATTACCTTACTCATGTCTGTATAGCATCTTTACAACAAAATAAAATTTAAAAAATTTAAAAGACTGAAAACAATAAAAAAAAGAGGAAAAGAGGACAAACTCAATGGAGTAAGTAAAATCGGTTACAAACACTTGAGGAGAAAAGGGATTATATGTAGGTCCATCTCATGTATGAACATATAGAACACAAGTTACCCATTTAAAATATTCAGTAGCAAATATGTCATGCACCTTGGATATTTTGTAATGTCCATCTGCATGATGGATAGGTATCTACATTTTGATGTCTTATAAGCATTGTCAAAGTTAGCACATTAAAAAATAGGTTTTCTGATATCCTTCCCCAAACCTGTAGTCTCTCCTAACATGGTCATTCTGTTCTTCTTTCTAAGAGCTGACCACTTCTCAATATCACCTCCTCTGCTACAACCCTGGCCCTATTTGCCATTTCATCTAACACAGTCTGTCAACTTTGCCCTCTGTGTGCAATTTTTAAGAGAGTAATGCCATTAAAATCTGAGTTAGCCAATGCTACTTTGGACGCAGAATACTCCAGTGACATAATGACAATAAAAATACTTCTAACTACAGCCTCAGAGTCTCTAATACTCCAATGGTCTGCTCTCTTCCTCATGTCCTACTATTCCTTCCCCCCCTCTCAACTTAAGCCCAGCTCAGTACTTTACTGTCACCTGCCTAGAGTGCTTTGCTCTCCTAAGTAATAGCCATGTGACAAATATCCCTCCATTTTTGGCCCATTTCTTTCTAGCGAAGGCATACTTGGACACCTTATTTGAAACTACCAGACTTTCCCTTCTTGCCTCCTTTCAAATGCCTTTTCTTTGTATTGCTAATATATTCTTTTATGCACTTGGACATTTTTTAATTTCAAAAGCGTGATCTTTCTGTTTTAATATGTCTCTTTCTAATGGTATCTGTATTTCAGTCCTTGAACTGGCTGTTTCCCTTAACTTCTTGTTAAACATGTCTGCCAGTTCATTCTCTGTGCTGCTAGATAAAACTAACAGAAGGCCAGACCTGTGTCAAAGTTATCTTCAAGTGTGGTGTGTGTGTGTGTGTGTGTGTGTGTGTGTGTGTGTGTGTGGAGAGAGAGAGAGAGAGAGGGAGAGAGGTGGGGAAGGGAAGGAGAAACTAGACACAAGTAAATGATAGTTTACTAAACAAATCCTTAGATCAGATCTTCACACTTTGCATCTTGGGAGAAGCAGATCCACAAGAGACATGAATAGATTAGAATTCATCAGCCCTGGGGGGTTTTGAGGGCTCAGAACCAAAAGCTAGTTTGTTAGTTAGTTCTCACCTGCTTTGCCTCACAGTGCAGGACTTGTTTCTTGCTCTGATTTAACCTCTAAACATACTTAGATTGGAAGTGTGAAGTATGCAGATGGTAGATTCGTGGCAGAACCAAAGGGGAAGAGAAGCAGAGACAGAATGTAAAGAATATCTTCTCTCTTTTCTCCTCTCATCCTATTGTCCTACACAGCTACTTCCAGTCTCAGGCCAATGCCGTTACACACACACACACACACACACACACACACACACACACACACACACACACACACACACACACACACACACACACACACAAGTTCAACATTCCCCTTTCCCAGAAATGCTCTGGTAGTTTCTCAGTATCTTGATTTTATCTTTTGTCAAGATGGGGTTTGAATTTAGAGCTTTACATTCTTTATCATTTAGGCCATATTTCAGTTCCTTGTCCTTTTTTGTTCTTTTTATTTATTTTTTTTAAATTCAGATAGAGTGAGTCTCTATCTCCAGCTTTCTCCCAGGCTGACCTGGGACTGTGACCCTCCTGTTCTCTGCCTCCCAAGTAGCTAGGATTATAGGCTTGAACCACTATGCCAAGCATATACTCAGGACCTGGGTGCTGTCCATAAGAATTTTTGATCAAGGCTAACATTCTATCACTAGAGCCACAGCTCAGCTTCCAGCATTTTGCTGGTCAATTGGAGATAAGAGTCTTACGGATTTTCCTACCTGAGCTGGCTTCAAACCATGGTCTTCAGATCTTAGCCTCCTGAGTAGCTAGGATATAGATGTGAGCCATTGATGCCTGGCTTATACTGATACTTTTAAAGGAGGACTGGACTTGAAGGAAGGAGCTAAAATTTCTGTTAGTTCAGACACTGAGTCTAGTAAATAATGTTATTAATCTGACAAAGATGAAAATTTACGTGAAACAATTTTAAACTTTTATTGTATCTAAGAGTTATTTTTAATTTATCAAATTATATCTATTAAAGACTGGGCTTGGGATGTAGCACAAGTTGCAGAATGCTTGCTTAGCAAATACAAAGCCTTAAATTAAAGTCCCAGTACAAAAAAATAGTGAAGATCAAAAGGTCTCATACTATCAGATGAGTGTCAGTGGTTTGTACCTGTAATCTTAGCTACTCAAGAGGCTGAGATTCATAGGATCATACAAAACTAACCTGGACAGAAAAGTTTACCAAGTGCACAAAACTCCATTTCCAACATGATCAGCAAAGAGGCCAGCTGCAGACATGGCTCAAGTAGTAGAGGGCTGGTCAAGCAAGAAGGCAAGCAAGCATAAAGTCCTGAGTTCAGCTCTTGTGACTGGCATACTATCAAGGGTTGGCAAGGATGAGAAGAAACAAGTACAAACTGATGAGGAGTATACTGCAGTGTACCACCCCAGAAGGAAGTCTGGCAGTACTCAGTGAAATGAAGCATTCCCATCAGACCCACAACCTGATATATGACTTTATTGCAGGATTATTTGTGGTAGCAAGTAGGTGGTATTAAGATTGTGGCTAAGTAAATTCCCATGCAGGCTTATAATGGAATACAGAAGTCAAAAGTCATGCATTATATTTATATCCAAATGAATGAATATAACACTGTATTATACTGAGGGAACATATAAGAAACAAGGTATTATTAAAGGTGAAATTAGTAATTTAATATTAATAAAACTGCTTTACATTTATGTATGCTCATTTATACTCTATTATCAAGGAAAGTTGTGTGTCTAAAGATATAGTAGTCTGATAGGTTATTATAATGGACACAAGTAGAGTGAAATGGAAACTTTGAGAGTATCATAAACTGGAATGTGCAACTAATTCTATGCACTCTAGGATTAAAAAAGGTTAGAAAATAGGGAAGTGTTAATTGCAGTGTTTCTAGTACTTCTATTCTTATATGTACCACTACATTGAATGGAAAGAGTTATTCCAGGATTTAACTCGTTATTTTCCTAATGCTAACAGTGTTTGTAGTTTCAAAAAGGGAGGACAAGTTTGTTTGCTAGATTGTCATGATCAGATGTTCATCTGAATTCTACTCCACTGAATTTCACTTCATTTGTGTTAGCCAGTTTTCCTTTCCATTACTGAGACGCATATAGAGAGAAACAACTTAAAAGGAGGAAAGAATTACTTTGGCTCACAGTGACTGCTATTTGGGGGCAGACTGCTATTTGGAGGCTATTTGGGGGCTATTTTGGGGGCAGAATATCATGAAGGAAGAGAATGGCAGTTTAAAATTTCTGGACTTGTGGCAGCAAGAAAGGAGAGAAAGAGGGGGATGGGGAGAAGGAGGAGAAAAAAGAGGAGTGAGATGTGGAGAGGGAGGGAATGGGAGAGGGAAAGGGAGAAAGAGAAGGAAAGGGACAAAAAGAGAGAAATGGAGGAGAGGAGAGGAGAGAGGGAGAGAAAGGAAGGGAGGGAGGGAGAGAGAGATAAAGATAGATCAAAATCATTCAACACATAGCAACAAGTCTTCTAACTAGGCCCTACCTCCTACACTTTGACCATTTCCCAATAGTCAAGTCAAACTTTTGATCCATCAAAGTATTAAACCACTAATTATGCCAGAACTCTCATGATCTATTCCTCTCTGGAATTGCTCTCACAGCTACCCTGAGATGCTTTTCTAAGATCCCACACATATCTCAATCCAATCAAATTGACAATTATGATTGGCCATCACATCACCCAACTGTTAAGAACTGAAGAAAAATTTTCATATGAGAATTTGATGTGAAAAAACTCACCAATAGTAGAGATTTATGCAAAGGACAGTATAAGCTACTTGGATGTGAAAAATTAAGTAAGTTAGAATGTCTATAGTTTCATCGGTGGACAGAAATATGAATAGGTTAATTAAAATAATGTGTTATATATGCAATGATAGGTGGATGTAATAAAAAAGATCGACATTTAAAATTTTGATTTATATGTCTGGTAATGAGTGATACTCATTGATGATATGAATTTTCATGAACCTAAAAGATACTAAACTGTGAAACAAGGAAAAACAAAACAAAACAGGAAAATAGTGCAAAGGTAAATAATTTTTTATTATCTCTGAAGTGTAAAGCCAAATGTTTCTAAAAATTTCCATGATAAATAGCCTTAGGTATTACCAGAACTCATGCAATATTCACTAAGAGAAATGGAGTGAGTTTCAATCTCAAATATGCTCACTTGTCTAGGAGACAACTCCATTGAAATCTTAGCACTTCAATTGTATGCAAATCATTTTCTAAGATGACTTTTTGTTTGAAGGCACCCAGGTTTAACTTAAAAAATAGTTCTGTGTTATTCTGTATATGAATAGGCAAGCTGAACTGGTAGGAAGGATAGTAGTGTGAAAACTTTTTTTGTATACTAGCTATTTTCACAGTTAATGTCATTGTAAGTACAGAGCTGAATAGTCTTTAATATTTGATGATAATATTGTTGTTGGCTTGTAATCCTTTCCTTCCCTTTTAGGGAAGGCCCTTCATTTGTAAGCTGTGGCTCATTTATATTAGGAGGTACTTACTTGAAAATGGGAAAACATATGTTCATGTCTGTATCTTGAGGAAATAGAAAACATTGAGTGTGATGTGTACACTGAACTGTCCCAGACTTAGAAATGTTATATTGAACCCCCCCCCCCCAAAAAAGTTGAGTTTTTGTGTTTCAGAGTGGGGTTTGATAGAATGCGTACCACAAATATTAAAGTGCCTTATCATGCAAGCTCTATGATTTCTGGCTTATTTTGTTTTTATAAACCATTTTCTGCACAATTTGCTCTGATTTGTAAAGTCACACTTAGTCATTGACCAACTTTTTTCCTGTTAGAGTGGATATATTATCTATGACCTGCTCACACACACTATGGGAGAACACATCTTTTATTACCATGTGAGAAGCTAACAAGTAGAAGTCTGAGTATCCTTGAAGGGTGTCTGATAACTCTTAGTTTGAAGTCAGAAATTACAATGGGAATTACTACTACTGAATTAGAGACAGGAGTGCAACTGGGATGATTGAATCCTAAGGTAGAAGCCACATGGTGTCATTTAATCACCAAAGCCAAGGTAGGTCTGCTTCCTGTAAGATGAGCACCAAAGTCAAGGCTGGAGTCTGAAGAGTGATGAATAGAGACTTGTGGGGAAACAGAGGGTGTCAACTAAATTCCTGCTTGGTGTGTGTAGGTGGAAGGTCATGTGAACAAGAGTCAACCTGAAATCATCAGGATAGAGGACTGGATCCTCAGAGCCAGTTTGTAGTCCTAGACCTACTGAATGAAGAATTCAACCATGCTGCCCTGGCTCTGTCAGTCATCCTCAAAGTAACCTATGACTATAGTGTTTTTCCAGAGTTTCTGTGCATGAGAAAAGCAAATTACTCACATTCGGGTGGGGGGAAGGCTACCACACATCATATCTGAACTAATGGCAATTCCAAGAGACCCAAAATGTCACGGAGGTCCACAAGTGACAAGTTCATATATGTGGGGTGATGAAGGGAATTTAGCTGAAGTCTGTCTTAGTGTGGGGCCAGTGGGCTCCTGAATACTTTCTATGGTTCTCCCTGCGGTTCTGGAATGCATACTTTGAATAGATGTATTTAGTAACTGACAGAATTCAACTGCAGCCTTAAAAATTTGGTATTCTTGGCTCATGTTTATGGAAAAAAGTATAACTCTCAATGACCTGTCCTTTAAACCACACACTGGTAACAAAAAGCATAGCAGTAAAAATGCTGGTGGACCTATTAAGTTCCACCAAAAAAAAAAAACAACAGACAATGCACTCGAAAAAAATATTATTTATTTGTTCATTTATTTATATCTTCTCTCAGAAAGTATTTCTTATAGCTAACAAGGGTGTATAAAATGCAATAAATCGACATAATGGGAAATAGGGTCAAGTAAAATGAAACTAAGAAGAACTTTTTAATTGATACTTTATGCACTAAAAAGCAGCAAGTGAGCACAAATTTGCCCCTATGCTTTCCTTTAAAAACCTGTTTCATAGTTACCACAAAAAAATACAAAAAAATATCCCTAACCATCCTGGCACTAAAGCCAGAGGGGAATTTCTTCTGAGTAGAAAAAAATGATTTAAAATAAGTTAAATTAGTTTTGGATGGTCCAACTTACTTGGCTAAATATTTTAATTTTCCACTAATTTTATTAGTACTCTGGCAATATGGACAAGCCTCAATTATAGGGGATGAACCCATTTGATTTGAAATTCTGACTCATCTATTGTTTGCTGGGTTTATTACTTGACATTTCTAGATACAAAATCTGTCATTTGTGGGGTGATTGTGACAATAAAAGCATACATATATTGTATTCAATTCCCCTTTCTCCTCTTACGATCCTGAGGTCTCTTCCAGCCCAAGAGAAGAAAATGTGGTGTTTAGTTATAATGTAATCAAATTAATTCCCTGCGAAAACCTTTAAGTGGGGCACAGACTGTTGAATTGTTAGTACAGGTAATATTAACACCAACCAACTTCTGATGAATAAATACTTAGGGAAAAAATAAAATAGCTACTGTTTAAAATACAAATTCTCAAATATGTGCCTGTGTGTATATGTGTGTACATGTTCACATACATACACGCACATATAAAACCAGCTCACAGTATCTTATATCAAGGTCAGTTTCATATATTTTATTCTTTAGCATGCTGGCTGACATTCCTCTATTTTGAAGTGAGTCTTCAGATACATGCGTCTTAGATATTGCACTCTCAAGAAAGCAGCTCTAGGCTGCATTGCAATTAGGTAGAGAAAATTCTCTTTCTGCATTGTACTGTGACCAGGCAGCCAGCGCTCCAATGAGCTCTTCCTCTGGAACTACCATGAAATACTTTTCATATAGGTCTGAAAGTTAATAGGTCATTCGCTTAAAAAGTGTTACCTACTTATAAAACCCAATTAAATCTTCTCTGTCTCCTCACCCATCCTTTTTCCGCCTTTTACATTTTACCCAAGAGAAATTAGGTTCAAATTAGTGCTCCAGACACATCTAGGCAACAGGAGGGCATTCATGTGGTTGTAAGGGTGGCTGCTTCTGACACATGGTGATGGTGGTCGTGATGGCGGTGTTAGTGCCAGTGGTGGTAGTACATGAACTCTGTTGATTATGTGAATAAGATCCTGAGGTCTCTTCCAGCCCAAGGTATGGAGCCATCCTTTTGCCTTTCTGAACAGCTTTGTACATGTCTCTGCCATTGGGATTAGCCTAATTGGCTAATAACCAAAATGGCTCTGATAATTGTTATGGGATATACTTGAATAATTGTTATAGTCCACTTGAATATATAGTTTTCTGGGCTCTAAACGTTGACAGAATATATTTAATGAAGCCTGATCTGATTAGTCTGTTACATTTGGGTTCATTTTTTTTTTGCTTGTTTTTCCCACATTTCAAAACATTTGGACATTGATATATTGCCTCATAGAGATAAAAATAAAAAAGGTATATCAGATACTGTATTAAAGGTATCAGTTTGAAATGTCAACAATACTCCCATATTTTTGTAAAAACCAGCAAAGGAGTAAACTACAAAAGAAGTGATTCAAAATGTCTTTTAATAAAAGTTTAAAGTCTTCAAAATATATTTGCCCCCGGAGCAAACTTTTTTCATTTAATATTGTGTCTGTTAATTAGTGCTTCAAATTTGCAAATTCTTTATTGGTTTATATCAATGTAATACCCAAAGCTCATCTCATTGCCAGATTTGAATGAAATATGATCCTGTTTATTCTATTAAAATGAAGCCTTGAAATTGTTACCCAATTGCCACAGGAATTCTTGCCATTTTCTCATCAAATTCCTCATCAGATTTTTTGTTAAAGTCACATTGTTTTAGATTTTGTGCCTTGGCATTTAAATGAAATTCAATGTGCCTCACTGGAGGAAACATCTGTAGGGACATATTATGTACAATATCCATTCCAATCAAGCAGGAGTGTACTGAGTGCTTGAATGAGAAGCTCATTCTTGCTTCTCTTTCCTCTGATGTGGCTATTGAGAAGATCTATAAGTGAGAGAACATTTATAAAAATTAAACCAGCCGCACAGCACAGTGTTTTAATCAAACACTTTTTTTAAAGGCACAATATCAGTTTTGGTGAATGGATTCCTGCCTGTTTCTTTTTATATAACAGACTTTATATAGATAATGTCTGATCCACACTTTTGGGAGCTTAGAGAGCAGTTAGATGATGATGTTCAAGGTCCACTCTTCCCAGTGAGCTCCTATTTACTTCATTTTTTTTTAAACATCCAACACCATCCCTTAACAGAGCCAGCCTTAGTTCAATATACTTTATATAACCTTTTGTATTTGCAGACTGCATCAAAACACCTGCAACTAGTGCTATGTCAGATGGCCAGGGGTTGCGGACATGTCCTTCCCTAAGTATAGAAACACACACCAATGGAAAACTTCAAAAATAACCTTTTAATTTTCAGTTAGAAAGGGAAGCAACTAGAATGTGATGACTAGAATTCACACACACACACACACACACACACACACACACACACACACACACACACACACACAAACTCCTATCAAATGGACCTCTCAGGACATTAAAACATGTGTGAAGTAAATAAATAGGTGGAAAAAACTCAGGATGCCTCACATAGAAAGTGATCAGTTACCATGAACTAATGCTATTGTTGGATGCACTTCACAGAGGATTTGAGTTGGGTGGCATTTCATCAGAACAGGGCATACATTTATTTGCATAATACCAATGGTTTGAACTATGTTGTGAATTCAGGGAAACAGTATTCTGACCGAGGATGATTAGAACAGCTTAGTTGTTGCTGAAGGCATGTGGTTATTGTCAGCCTGAAATGCACAGGGAGCCTATTACTGTATAAACTACTGAACAACATGCTTGGCTATAAAGAGAACCATGTAGTTTCAACCCAGACAACTTTGTATTAGGTATGTGGCACAGAGAAAGAGATATTTTGTTTCCAAGTACTTCAATGTATAATTAAGTAACTGAAACACTCTATAGTAAACAACATGAACCATTCAGCATTCTCCTGTCAAAATGCACTTAGGTTCTGTTGGAAGACAGAGATGCTTCTAAAAGAAATAACTCAATCTCCCAGTACATACCAAAGTGAATCATTCTCTCGTATTTTCACTGCTTTGCTCTCTGTTTACCTTAGCAGTGTTATGGCATCTATTATGGCATAAACATGGAATTATGTCTCTACAAAGGCAGATTGTGCAACACATTATAAGATGTAAATTATAATTCTCATTTCTTTTCTGCCTTAAAATTTTCCCCCCAAATCTTAAGAACTGGCTTTGGAGATCTGTGTTTCTTTTACTCAAGTTTAAAAAATACTGAGTGGTACACTTTGGAATATATAAAGTATTACAGATTGTGTAGAGCCTTCCAGTGCCCTTAATATGTTCCTTAAGAGTTTAAATGTATAAGAACACAGTGTATCATGTGTGGCTTCTCACTGTATTGGACACAGTACTTTTTGTTTCTCTGTAATGTGCCAGATCTTTTGCATTTTGGCATCCATTTTGACTCACGCTTAGTCTTAGGACCTGAGATTTGAGGAGATAGTTGTCTAATAATGGTAATTTCTTGTACAATCCTAGAGATTTTAGAAATGAATTTTATACATGTGAGTATAATAGTTTCACATAACTTGATTTGCTTCTTATTCATCTGTCAGTGCTTTCACTGGGAATTCTCACTGTTCAAAACAGAGGGGACAGCAGCCATTTTCCTTGCAACAAAGATAAAGCTTGGCTAAGAGAAAGAAGAGGAAATAAAGGAGAAAGCTTTTTGATTTAGTTATATAAGAAGCTTATATGCGCTTTTTGTTGTTGTTGTTGTTGCTGTTGCTTGTGGGGTTTGAACTCAGGGCCTCGGCCCTGTCCCTGAGCTCTTCAGCTCAAGGCTATCACTCTACCACTTGAGCCACAGTGCTACTTCCAGTTTTCTGGTGGTTAATTGGAAATAAGAGTCTCAGGGACTTTCCTGCCCAGGCTGGCTTTGAACCGCAAGCCTCAGATCTCAGCCTCCTGAGTAGCTAGGATTACAGGCATGAGCCACTGGCGCCTGGCTTTATGCTCTATATTTTAAGTTAGATAAATTTATACAATTTTCTTTTCCATCTAAGTTACTTGGATTTTATTGTTGTGATTGTTGTTCATTTATTGTAGTATCCTTACAGAAAAGAGTTGCCATTAGCAGATTCTCTATTGTTGAATTCCTTAAGCAAAAGAAAGATAAAACAATGTGTGGATTCTCTTCTATATGATTACCTGACTGAGAGTTAAGTATCAAATTGTGCATATGTTCATATAAAATGATGTTTATTGAAATGAACTCCAAAGAAATGGTCACAAGAGGTTTTTTGTTATTTTGATTTCCCCGCCTTTTTCTCTCCTTTGTCCCTGCTTTTGAACTCTGTACCTCTTGTTTTGTATGTAAATTTATCTGTTTGGGGGAGGGGAAGGGAAACACAGAAATGGTGGGACAAAGAGTGAACAAATGCAATAGTGATACTCACTAGACACTACACTGAAAATGAACTATACAACTTGTGGGGAAAGGGAATTGGGAGGGAAAAACTGGGAGAAAACGAGGGAAAATGGGACACTGTTCCAAAAGAAATGTACTCATTATCTGACCTAGGTAACTGTAACCCCTCTGTACATTGCCTTTACAATAAAAAGAAAAATTTCTCCCTCCTTCCTTATCACAATCCCAGTTAATTTTTTTTTCAAGAGGCAAAGTGCTTAGCTAAACACCAGATAGCAGAGACTCCTTTGTCTATTGAGGATGATTATGCGATGCCTTTTTGAACAATGAAATATAAACAGAAGTCAGAATAAAACCCTCAAGGAAGTCCTTTAGCTAAAAATCATCCAAATCTGGCATATGTCTTATACCTTGTCCTTCTCTCTTTTTCTATCTTGTGCAAATATCATCTGCGGAAACCAGCCATACCCTGAACGTACTGTGAGGTTATAGATGTAATAGCTTTCTTCTATCTCCACCTCTCTGTCTGACCTTGTATGAATTACTAAGTTCCTCTGCATCTCAGTTTCCTTATCTGTGAAACAGAAATAATAGTATCACTTGCCTTAGGGAGTTATAATAAGGATTAACAATGCTAACACTATAAAAGAGCATAATGCCTTCCATGGGCACTAATTTTTAGCTATTCTTGGGGGGGGGAGAGGCTTGCTTGAACTCAGGGCATAGGCACAGTCCCTTGAGCATTTTTTTTTTCTTTTTCTCAAGGGTAGTACTCTATCACTTCCAGCCTAACTCCACTTCTGGCTTTTTGGTGGTTAATTGGAGATGAGTCTCTCAGACATTCTGGTCCAGGCTGGCTTGGAACCATGATTCTCAGATCTTAGCTTCCTGTGTAGTTATGATGAAAAGTGTGAACCACTGGCACTGTATGATTTTTAATAATTAAAAAAAATTAGGTTTAAGGGCTGGGATGGTGGCTCACTGGTAGAGTGCTTGCCTCACATGCATGAGGCTCTGGGTTTGATTCCTCCATACCACATAAGCAGAAAAAAAACTAGTATTACACTGCATTTATATATAAAGTTGTATTTTGTGAAGCTATGTGGTTTTAAGTTTGAGTTATCTACTGAGGTTGTCTCTAGAGAGGGTAGATTGGAGGAAAACCAGTTCTGAGGACTCACATGGTAACTGTGATTTGCTTCTGGGATTTGTCACCTGCAGTGTGCTATTGAAGTTTTGAATGAGTGACTTCAGAACTGGTGTTTTCTTTTCTTTCTTTCTTTCTTTCTTTCTTTCTTTCTTTCTTTCTTTCTTTCTTTCTTTCTTCCTTTCTTTCTTCCTTTCTTCCTTTCTTCCTTTCTTTCTTCCTTTCTTCCTTTCTTCCTTTCTTCCTTTCTATCTTCTTTTCCACAGAGTAGGGAGCAGAAAGAAGGTATCTTTTTCTGTTAGTGATTTTATTTCATTGCAGGTTAAGGAAATTATTTTCACTAGTGAAGTCATCTTGGAAATTTGGTATCCACAGAAAATGTCCTTGTGTTTAAGAAGATCCCAGACTTACCGTGTATGTGAATGTATCAGTTGCGGTTACCTGCAGGATGCACGTTGAAGGAAACAGCTGGGTTTGTATGTAATAGTGGATCCTTTGCAGGTAAAGGCATCCCCACAGAAGAAGCAGTCTGGCTGATGACAGAAAGTGGTCCCCAGTCCTCATGGTTGGGGGAGTAGGCAAGAAAAGTAGCTTGCTTATTGAAGGCATTTTTTTCTAATTTCATTCCCTTAAATTTCCTTCTCTCTACCCCTGCTCTAAGAAGTATTGAAGTTAAATTCAGCTTATCCTCTACCTTCTGTGCTCAATTGTTCTCTACCTACTATCACACACACACACACACACACACACACACACACACACACACATACATACACACACACACACACACACACACACACACACACACACACAACTTCAACTTCAATATACGATTAAACGTGATGGGCATTGACTTTCTGTTGACATTTGTGGTAGCACCATGGATAGCAACCTGGGCTCACAGGCTTTGGGGTTGCCCTCAAACAGAGCAGCTCTTAACTCTAAGCAGGACACTTGTACCTGACTGAAAGGCCTAGCAAAGTTAATAGAACTTTGTGGAAAATAATTTCACGGGTACCATCAACATATGTGGAAAAACATTATGAAGAGCCAAATTTAAGCAACTATCTTTGTAGAGTGGATATTGGTAACATTTCATGCTAATACATACAGGGTCATGGCTTCAGATACCTTTTTGCTTTTGACAATCCTGTGGTTTGAACCTTAGGCAGACACTACTGTTTGAGCCATAGTCCCAGCCCTGTAGGTCATGGCCTCAATTAATGTCTCTGGTCTCTTTGGATGAAGAATCTGTGTCTGATAGGGGTTTCAAAGGGTATTTCCAACTTTGAAAATAAGTGGCTTTAGAGACATAAACTTCCTTTATTTTCCCCCAAGGAAGCAGTTTCTCTATATCAAAAAAGTTTCCTATGCTATTGTTTCTTACCCCAGAAAATAATTTAGACAGCCTCCACCAATGAACATAAATCAGTGATAAGCTTAACTATAAAAATTAGAGTATGCTTAAATTCATTTGTGTGAAAATTAAATTGTGGTTCAGCTAGGGTTCTTTCTTACTTTCTCTCCATTCTTTCTTTCTTTGTTGTATTTATCTTTTCATAAACTGGAAACGATTGATAACATTGCATCATGAGACATTAATACAAAATTAATTAACAAAGTCTAATATCCAATAAATGCAGTCTGGAAAAGATTTCATGGATGGGTGGTTGTGACATTACAGAGAAGTAGGAAGGTAAAGGCAAAATAATGTTTCTGAGTCAGATGTTTTTCTCCTTTTATTCATGCTCTCATTGAAAGAGCAATCGAGAGAGAGCCATGAACTAGAAAGACTCAGGTCTCCATGAGAAACAAATCGGAGGCTTTAGGTAGCATCATAAAAAAGCCATTTAGTACATTGACCTCGTGTATTTAAAGATTATGAGATTTTACAGTAGTTGGGTTATAAAATATCAATTTGGACTAACAGCAAATTTCCTGATATTCATTTTGGTTTATAGGCAATTCCTGTTCTGACATAAATGTATAGGCCTGGGTGACCGGGTTCTCTGGGCCAGTGCTGCATTTTCCTTTGGGCAAGGGTGTGTGGGAAGCTCAATAGCTTTTACCCAGAAAATCAGTGGACTAAAAGTCTCCTCCTTAGTTAAACCATCTGTATTGTAGGAAGCTTTAAAACAGTTCCATTACTTATTGGAGCTCACATAGTTTTTCCCTTTGCAACTCTGTGCCAGCAAGGGAAATGGAGAATATCAAAGATGTTGGGTTTACATTATTCCACTTTGAGGGGTTTATATAGCCTTTGAATCCTGTACATCATTAATTGCGACAAGTAAGAATAAAGTGATTGAATGAATACTGCCATTATGAACCACTTGCTGGGCTAATATTCAGATGAGGAGCTTTTTGGTTCATACTTCACTGCAAAATTAGAGTATTTTTTCCTGCCTTAACGATGTATGCTTATTGAATGTATTTAAATTACTAGCTAATTTTTTTTTCAGGGGGAAAAGCCCTGAGGCAAGTGTAAAACTAGTATCTTCAGAAGGCTGTAGAATCAGATGTCTGCTGGGCAAATTGACAGAACTCATTAATCTTCAATGCCTTGTGCTATGGAGTCTGTCCTTCCCTGCACCTGTGCAGGCCTAAAGTCATTACACAATGGCACTATTAATACTGAAGAGCTTGAGTGCAGAGAGGGTGATCTTCTCCTTTTGTAATTGATTGCCAGATGATTAGTGGACAACATTTTTCTTGCAGTGTAATTGCCTTTGTGCCATGATAGCCTCTCTGACCTGGGTTTGGGCCATCTCACTGGTTCTGAGGCCTTAACAATGGCAACACAGCTTTGAAAGTAATGATCTGGAACACAATCATTGCAAATTCCCCAAACAGTAGATGCCTAGTTAAAGGTTTTCAATGATACTTCAGATAATAACAATTATACCACAGACTATATCTATATCTATATCTATCTATCTATATTTAGGAAAACCATAAACTTTGGGAAAGTACAGATTTGGGAAGGAACAAATAGAAGTCACTTATTTTTGTGGACTCTGATGGCCCTATCAGATACTAGATGTTTGGGATTTTTGTTTTGTTTTTGTTTATCGTGGAGCTTGAACTCCTAAGCTTTTGTGCTCAAGGTTAGCGCTCTACCACTTTAAGTCACAGCTCTACATCTGGTTTTGTGGTGGTTTATTGAAGATAAGAGTTTCAAGAACTTCCCTGCTGTGGCTGTCTGTGCACTGTGATCCTTAGATCTCAGCCTCCTGAATAGCTACGATTACAGGCATGAGCCACTGGTACACAGCTAGTATATGGGATTCTCAAGGGTCTTTAGGTAAAGGTTGATGACATAGAGATTGTTACTAATTTGTATGTCATTGCTTTGGACTTGATTTAAGTCTGCTGAAATACAATTTGAATCCAAGCAGAGAATTGGAATCTTTTTAATGTAATTTCATTGCATGATATCTACAAATAATAAATAGTGATCTTATCATTAAAAAATTATTATGTGGCTTTGTATTCTGTGTAAGCTGCTGGACTAAGAAGGAAACAATGGAGACGTGTACATGTAAATCTGTGAAATGAACAGTTCAGGAAATTGGAAGTGAAAGAAGAGTATAGGCTTTCTGCCTAAATGGCAATGATACCAAGAGGGCTATCCCCAGGGGTAAGCTTAATATTTAGGGAGATGGAAGTCAATATATAACAAGTTGCTGTCTATGTTTAAGAGCACTACATAGCAAATATCTAAACTTCTAAGGAAAAATTGCGACCACGTGGAAGAGAAATAAGTAATTGTGAAAGGGAAGTTTAACTTAGAGCAGGAGGTCAAGGTTCTAATGTGAAAGCAGAGATACCAAAAGACTACTGTATTGCAATGCCAATAGTCTCCATTTTAGCCAAGTATAATAATGCTTGCAGGAATGTACTCAGCAATTTTTGCTCATATTCCTAATTGAGATCACTGACCCAGAAGAGCAGCACTACTAAATTAGCTAGTAATTGAGCACTATTATCAAACTTGCCTTTGAAGCCTCAAAGAGGTATATTTTCAAAAACTCTTGAACAAGAGACGTATGCGCAAAGCACACTACCTTAAACTATCAGGAGCGATATTAGCAATAAGCAATCATCTTATTCTTTACCATTGTCATATGGTCATTTTGGTTATTTTTGAGGGATTTTAGGAGAATTATCAATCACAACATATTTGCAATAGCAATGGGGAAAATTCCAGTAAGGATAACCATAGGTAATGATGCAAACAGTTGAGATAATTAAAATATGAGAAGGAATGAGGCAAAGACTAGCATTGTAATGCATTGTGAATTAATCATTTGACAGTGTGAAAGTTTTGAGATATAGAGTGAATCAGTCATAATGTGAAAAGTACAGAACATGTGTTTTCTACTATAATCAGCAAGAGATGAAAAAAATGTGATTGATGGGAAATCTTTTGAGTGTGTGGCTAGGGGATCAAAGTAAATTCCGAGTGTGCATTATCTTAATGTACTTCTAGTGGAAGGTTAAGAATTTGAGAACCTAAAAGCTAAGCAGAGTGGAACACTGATGAAACTTTCATCAGACCCCAGATGGAACTCACTCCCATCTGCGCAGCATCAAAGTGAGTGGTCAGCACATTGCAGGTGAAACTGTAACTGCTGAGGAGTTCCCTATTACCCTGGCTATGATTATCACCAAAAGAGTTATTTGCTTCAATGGATCTTCAACATAGATGAAATGGAGCTATTTTAGAAAAAGATGCCCAGAAATATGGTATAAACAAGGCCTGAACCTATGATGGGCCAAATCGTGTTCCTATTTGTTAAAAGTGATCTAATACTGCAGTTGAAATCCTTCGTGTTTTTGTGCATAAAACTTAACAACCCTGCCCCTTCCAGGATATTGCTGAAGATTATCCTGCTATTTAAGATGTAAGTTAAGACTAACTTGCACACACTGTTTTAAAAGATTTTTCCCTCATCATTCCTGAAATGACAACATATTGTAACCTAAATATATTAACTTCTAAAAACTTTTTTGGCTTGGTAATTCTCATGAACCCATTTGACTTTCCCTTCAGGTATCCTTGAAAGATTTTCATGCTAATATTTAAATTATTTGTCTATATCCAAACTGTGACTCTATTTCATACATGAACAGAAACTTTTCCATTTATGAAATGAGTAAAAACACAAATTTATTGTGCCAGAACCAGGACTTGAACTCATAGCTGCTCTTCCTCAGCTTTCTTGCTCATGACTGGTGCTCTGTTACTGGCACCACACATACAATTTAACACTTTGACAGTCGCTTGGCAAAGGAGTTTTGAAGACTTCTTAATGATCTGTCTTTGAACTGTGATTGTCTAGGTGTCATCCTCCTGATTACTAGAATTATAGTTGTTAGTTATTGGGGGCCCAGTTATTTTTAGTTTAAGGAAGATTTATGATTTAAAAGCCATGTAGTATAAAGGAATGCTTTCCCCCTCATAATCCACTAACAAAATCTATAATATAAGCTAGAAAAAGAAACACCCTCTATTTTTTTTTAAAGCAAAATACTCGGGAGCTCAGGAGGCTGAGAGGTAAGGATTGCAGTTTGAATCTAGTCCAGGCAGGGAAGTCTTTGAGACTCTTATTTTCAACTAACCAATGGAGAAAAGCTGGAGATAGAGCTATGGCTCCGTGGTAGAGTGTTATCTTTGAGAAAAAAAGCACAGCGACAGCACCCAAGCCTTGAATTCAAGCTCCAGGACTAGCACACACACACACACACACACACACACACACACACACACACACACACACACACACACACACACACACACACACACGAGCAAAGTAACCAGTTATCATAGACAACTGGTATAGGTAAGCATACCCCACTATTGTACATTCTGCAAGGGAGCTGAGGAGGAGGCTAAGCCCATTAATGCTTTTGCGAACCCAGAGTAGAATTTATGCTTTCCTTAAATGTAAATGGTCATAATTCATACCCAGCCAGAGTGACAAGTAATGGGTGCTACTGACAGGAGGTCATAGTTCCTCACCATGTGACTCTCCCTAGATAGCTATTTCAGTATCCTTACATCATGGCACCTGGATCCCTCCCACCTCCAATCCTCCAGAGCAAATGACCAAGGCCTAAGCCAAAATGGCTTTCATGACCTATCCTTGGAAGTCAAACACTGTCATTTCTGCAATATCTCATTGGTCCATGGACTACCTCTGTTAAATTTGGCATGCCTATCAGGAGGCAGTGATCACTGGGGACCATCTTGGAGGCTAAAGAGTACATGTACCACAAAAATAAAATGACCTTTATAAATTAAAAAAGCCCAGCTGGAGCAGAAAAATCTGAGAGACTCTATCTCCCAATAACCACCCAAAAACCAGAAGTGTGCTAGTCCTGAACAAAAACACTCAGGGACCACACACAGGCCCTGAGTTCAAGCCCCACAACTGACAAAGAAATTTAAATAATGTCTGTACTGAAGAGACCTATTCTAAGAATTTTTTTTTATTATAGGTGAGATTTTTTTCCCCTAAGGATCTTTTCATTAAGGATAAGATTTAGGGGTGTGAATGATTTGCCACTAAGCCAAGAAATTAGTGGGAAAATACCAAATAGACTGTATGTCAGCAAACCATCCTACTTTCTATTTGTCAATCATCTCTCCTAGGGACATTAGGGCTTCTGGGCTTAGGATCTTCTAAGTGAACATCCAGAAGCACAGAAAATCAAAGAAATGGGACAGCATTAAACTAAAAAAAATTGTGCATAGCAAAGGACATAGCCAATATGCTAAAAAGATAGTCTATGGAATGGGAGAAGATTTTGTCAGCTACACAATGGTCTCATGTCCAGAATATACAGACAACTTTAAAATGAAATTCTCAAAAACCCAACAACCTAATTAAATGAATGGGCTCATGAGTTAGAGTTCTCAGAAGAAGAAATGAAAGTGTCCAATAGAAACATAAAATATTCTTAACTTTGTAGCCATAAAGGAAATGCAAATCAAAACAATACTGGAATTCTATGTTACCCCAGTTAGAATCATCATTATCAAGAAAACAATCTATACAGATGCTGGCAAGGATGTGGTCCAAAAAGATCCCTAATACACTGGTAGTGGGAATGTAATCTTGTTCACCCACCATGGAAAGCATTGTGAAGGTTCCTCAAAATATTCAATATAGAACTACCCTATGATCCAGCAGTTCTGCTTCTGGGAATTTACTCCAAAGACTAAATACCAGGACATAGAAAAGTCATCAGCACAATCTTGTTTACTGCAGCACTATTCACCATGGCATGGTATGGACTCAGCCTGGATGCCCCTCAGTGGGAAAATGAGTCAAAAATGTGGTATAAACACACAATGGAATTGTACCACCCATTCAAAAAATTATATTATATCATTTTTAAAGAAGTGGAAAAAAACCTGGAAAAATTTTGTTAAGTGAAGAAAGTCAAGCTCAGAGAGACAAAAGATCCATGTTTTCCTTTATATATGGAAGCTAGATTTAGCTTATAAACTTATAAATAAATTGGATGGTATGCAGGTGTAAACAAATACTTTAAGTGAAATGTGGTAGATTCATAGGAGAACTCAAATAGTGTAACTCCTTAGAAAGGCGAAGTCAAAGTTCAACAAAATAAAACACCAGCGAGTGGGTACTCAAAAGGGCTGGGAAGGGAAAAGATGTACACATGAAGAATAGAAGGGGAGGAAGAAAGCAGTCAAGATCCCAATGTGTCTCCTACAAAATTAGTATGAAGGAAGGGATGGTAGGGGAAGGATGGCTGAGAGTGTTCAAAAGGGTGACATTGATCAAGACCCATTGTATTCATAAACTGATTTTATTTGGAAAAAAATATCAGATAATTCCAGCTGACCAAAATGTTTAGTAACATTGTAAGATCCCCAAAGAAAATATAGATAAAAGGGCTGGTATTGACATTGAAACAGAAATAATAACTCAAGCTTTCTTTAAAGTATTGTTTGTAAAATAGCCTGTAAATAGGACAAACTGTGATATAGTAAAATGAATACTGTAATGACTTGCATTTAACTATAGGGGAAGGGAAGGAAAAGAAGTGAGAACATGGTAATTATTCATAATATCAAGGAAACTAGATTTTTCTAGATCAGATTCCAACATTTAAACATTTCCATAATCTTACAAAAATATTAAATGAAGCTGGGAGCCAGTGGCTCACGCCTGTCATCCTAGCTACTCAGGAGGCTGAGATCTGAGGATCGCGGTTCAAAGCCAGCCTGGGCAGGAAAGGCCGTGAGGCTCTTATCTCCAATAAACTGCTCAAAAAAACAGAAGTGGCACTGTGGCTCAAGTGGTAGAGCGCTCACCTTGAGCTGAAGAACTGAGGGACGGCACCCAGGCCCAGAGTTCAAGCCCCACTGCTGACAAAAAAAATTAAATGAATTATTATTGCTATTACTATCATCAGTAATAAACACAGGACCTTGTGCATGATAGGCAAGTGCTCCACCACTAAAGTGCATTTCCAGAATTTTCTTGAGTTATTATTGAACTATATCGTTTATAAATAAATCATTTGATTTTAATTTCTATTACATTCATATAAAATTTAATAAAGCACTTAAAAGTTACTTTGTAATTAACATCCATTTATAGTACAAAGGGATTTCATTGAAATGCCATATATACACACAATATACTGTGTGCAATTTTATTCCCTCTCTAATATTCTCATAGCCCTGACCCCTTTTCAAACAGTATTTGGTGGTTTCATTATGGTATCTTTGTCCATATGTATGTAACTTATTTCCATCTTATTTATCCCTCAGTGTACTTTCTCTTCTTCCCATTGATCCTTCTAACTGGAGACAGCCTACCTTTTACATTTCTGTCTCTTCAACAGCGTTGTAGTCATCGTTGTTATAATCATTTTAAGTTTAGATTCCACAAATGAATGGAAATGTGATTTTTGGCTTTTGGGGCTTGACTCATATGGCTCAAGATGATTTTCAGTGGCACCCATTTTCCTGCAGATAATGTAATTTTCTTTCTCTCTGTGGCTGGATAATACTCCATAGTATTCATATACTGTACTTCCTTTATATATTAGTTATTGGGCACCTTGGCTGATTCAACAGATTGGCTATTAGAAACAGAGTTATAATCAACATGAATATGTAAATCAATATATACTCCTTTGAGTGTGTGCCATGAATGACATGGTAGGGTCATAATGTAAATCTGATTTTAGTGTTTTGAGGAACTGATTTCCACAGTAGCTGCATTACTTTACCTTCCAACCTACAATGTGGTGGGTTCCTTTTACCCCACACCCTTGCCATTCTAACTGGAATGAGACTGACTCAGTATAGTATTAATTGCATTTCCTTTATGGCTAAGGATGTTGGACATTTTTTTCATGCATTTATTAGCTATCTGAACTTCTGAGAATTCTGTGATCAATTACTTTCACATTTATTAGAGTATTTTTCTTTTGCTTTTTAATTATTTTAGTGTGACTAAAATATTTTAGCTTTAACTCTGGATATTCTTTTTCTGTTAAATAGCATTAAAGATTTCCCCTCATTGTTTGGGTTGTTTCTTGATTCTGGTAATTGGTTTCCTTTGTTTTGCAGAAACTTTTGGATTTCATGCAGCCCCATTTGTCAATTTTTGCTTTTACTACCTGAGCAGTTAGAGTTGTGTCACAAGAAAATTGTCTATGCTTATATCTTTTAGTGGTCTCCCATAGTATTTTCAGAGTTGCAGATATTACATTAAGATCTTTGATTAATTTGGAGTTGATTTTCATAGTGTGTGAGAGGTAAGAATATAGTTTCATTCTTCTGCATATAAATGGTTTTTCCAGCACAATTTATTGAAGAGGCTGTTTCTTCTCAGTCTCTAGTGTTGGCTCCTTTGTAAAAAAAAAAAAAAAAAAAGAAAAGAAAAAAGAAAAGAAAAGAAAAAAGAAAAATCAGATGACTGAGCTGTGTGTGTCTACTATTCTGTCTCATTGATATTTGTTTCTGTCTTTGTGACAGTCATACTGTTTTTATTACTTTAGGTTTGTCATATAATTTGAAGTTCGGTATTATTACTGTTATAAAATGTATAGTATAGTATAACTTCACTTTTTAAAATTCAGAATTACTTTTGCTATTTGGGGCCTTTTACACTTCCACATGACTTCATGACTTCCTATTTTGTCAAAGAATACTGTTGGGATTTCAATGAGTATTGCATTGAATTTAAACCTGCTTTCAGTAGCATAGGCATTTTCTATGTTTACTCCAAAAAGGATATATAAAATGATTCTTTTTCTATTTTTTTGTGCTTGTCTAGTGACTTGAACTTGGTCTGGGTACTGTCCCTGCACTTTATTCTCAAGGCTATAAAGCTTTACCACTTTAAACACAGCTCCACTTCTGGCTTTACTTTTTGGGGGAAAATTGGAGAGAAGAGTCTTACAGACTTTCCTGCCGAGGCTGGTTTTAAACTGTGATTCTCATATCCTCCCAACCTCTTGAGTAGCTAGGATTACAGGCATGAGCCACCAGCACCTGGCTAGAATAATTTTTTTTACTGCTCCCATCACAAATAAACAATGACAGTTCTATAGGTCAGAAATCCAAAATGCATCTCACTGGGATAAAATAAAAATGTTGGCAAGACTATTTTCTCTTCTGGAGATTTTGTTCTTGTTCTTTGTTCTTGTTCTTTTAAATTATTGATAGTAAAGTTTCTTATACTTGTAGAACTGTGAGCTTTCTGTCTCTGTTTCTGTCTGTGCCTCTCTCTCTCTCCTCTCTCTCTCTCTTTCTGTGACTCAGTGCCTCTATCTCTGTCTCTGTTTCTGTCTCTCTCTGTGTCTTTCTCTTTTTCTTTGGCTCTTTGGCTCTATCTCTTTCCTTCTGTCCTTCTCCTAGCTGAAAACTGAAAGCAATTCCCAGCTTCTTGAAGTCATCTGTTTTCTTTTTTTCCTTGGTTTATGGTCTCTTCACTTCATCCTCAGAGGCAGAGAAGATAGGTTGGATTTTCACATATTCTTTATTTTTAAAACTTTCTAATTGTGAAAATACTGTACAGAGGGGTTACAATCACATGATCAAGGTAATGAGTACATTTCTTATCAAGCATTGTTGCCTCCTAAAAATATGGATCGCTTCATGATTTTGTGTGTTATCCTTGCTCAGGGGCCATGCCAATCTTCTCTGTATTGTTCCAATTTCAGTGTATGTGCTGCTTAAGTGAGTACTCACATATTCTTTTTTTTTTTTTTTTTTTTTTTGTCGGTCATGGGGCTTGAACACTGGGCCTGAGCGCTGTCCCTCAGCTTTTCAGCAAAAGGCTAGCACTCTACCACTTGAGCTACAGTGCCACATCCGGTTTTCTGGTGGTTTATTGGAGATAAAAGTTTCACAGACTTTCCTGCTCAGGCTGGCTTTGACAGTGATCCTCAGATCTCAGCCTCCTGAGTTGCTAGGATTACAGGCATGAGACACTGGCGCCCGGCTTCACATACTCTTTTTATGATTCTTCTTTATTGCGTCTCTGATGGAAATGTGGAAAGATTATCTGTATTTAATGATGGGATTAAGAAAGAGGGTTGAAAAGAAGTCTAACAAAACCTAAAGATCCTCTTGTTTATTCAGTGCCTATGTTCCAGTATTCTATGTTAATTTCTTGTGGCTTATTTTTTAATGTCATTTCATGGGCAGATAACTAGGCATTTCTAATGAAAGTTGAAGTTTCATCTTTGATAAAAATATTTCTCTAGTAAACACTTATGGTGTGCAAAATTCTTGGTGCAATTCAAGGCAAGAGTTGTTTTGGGAGCTTCTCAGTCTTGCAGGTTAAGATTGAATAATCGCCTCAGGAGTGGAAGCTATGCACTCTGTTGTGCAGACAATTCTCTTTGCATAACTGATGAGCCATGACCCTTGGTGAATGCCCTAGCTATATGCTACTTTCTTTGGTTTAGCCTCTGTACACTGTTCTGGATAGCACAGTTTTTTTTTTCACTGGATAGAAAAACATACCACTGAGGACCTTTAGGAGCAAGTGCACCTCACTTCGGTGTAGTTCCTTTCAATCTAGCATCTTTACACTAAGTATCCTGGCAGCTCTGGTTAATTTCAGACAGCTTTGCTCATTATCTCTTTTTATTTGGTGTTTTCTTTGGCGCTGGTCCTTGGTCTTGAACTCAGGGCCATGAAACTGTCCCTGAATACAAGCACGAGTGTTTTGTGTGTGTGTGTGTGTGTGTGTGTGTGTGTGTGTGTGTGTGTGTGTGTGTGTGTGTGTGTAAAAGGCTAGTGCATTACCATTTGAGCCAGAACTGAAGATAAGAGTCTCACAGGGAAAAAAATAGATATTCCAAATTATGAAGTAGAGTTAAAGGCAGGACAATTAATAGGATTAAAAATTGTGGTTTATATTAAGCATATAGAATAGTGCAAGAAAGTTAGCAGCAATTAATTTCAAACTATTGTTACTTTGTATAGTTTGCCTTAGTTAACTTGTATTTATAGTCTTAACTCATGTACAATATTAAAAGTGAGAATTTGATGATCAAAAAAAAAAAACAAAAAACAAAAAGAGTCACAGATCTCAGGCTCCTGAGTAGCTAGGATTACAAGCATGAGCCACGATGCCAGGCTCTAATACAGTTTTTATAGATTTTCTCAGTAGAGGAAATGATCTGATATAATCTATTTTATCATGATCAGAATTTAAATTTATCAGTAGAAGCCTTGAAGTAAGACATGTAACACATCTGTAACATGATCACATTCACTCTTTAAAGAAGAGCAAACATAGATATGAAAGGAATGAGTGGATGAATGGAAGTGATGAATACTTGCTTAGTCTAGAGCACAGGTCAACAACTCTAGGTAAGATACAACAGTGTGGTTGTGATGCTTAACTTTTGGTGTCAGTTTGCTGGGTAAGGAATGCTTCTCTAGTTGATAAAGCATTATTTTTCAACTTGTCAGGATGGATATTTCCGGACGAACTTAGCATTTGAATAAGTAGACTGAGTAAAATAGATTCATCCTACCAATGAGGGCAGGCATCATCCAATCCATTGAGAGACCAAAGAGAACAAATAGGCAGAGGAAAGACAAATTTGTTCCTCATTGACTAGAGACATCCAGTTTGTTTTTCGCTCTGGTGCTGTAGGTTCTCAGGATTCCAGGTTGAGATCCACTTCTCCAAGAGACAGAGGACACCTTCTTTTCAACTGTATCTTCTACTATATCTGTCCTTTTGATCATGTTTCTCTGGAGAACACTAATATGCTGAATTTTTTGAATAAAGTATCAATAGCACACAGATACATCCCTTCACTTACATTTTGTTCATTGCTGTTTTAAGTAACAATGGCAGATTTAAGCAGTCTTTACAGGGACAGAGTATCTGTGAACCTAGTTCTCTGACCCTGAATAGAAAATGTCTCAAGCCCTGACAGGGTAATGGATGTCTGTTTTATTTTGTGACTCCCAAAACATCATTTTAAAATAAAAATATTTAGCCTGACTATGCTTCTTATTTTCTATCACACATCTGCAATCAAGTTTGTTTTAAGATCATGCACATACCTAAAGGACAAAATGTGAACTTAGATTTGAGATAGTCAAATGAAATTGTTATGATGGCATAGTAGGCAAAAGTGAGGTGATATTTCAGACTATAAATATTTTTCCTATTTATAGGCCTTTTGGAAAGATTATGTTGAATCAATGCTTTATGGCTTCTTAGTAACAAAGTCCTAGTGTTATGAAAACTGGTATTGTTTTTCCTGCAGTTATTATGAGCCAGATCATTTCTTTGAAATAGTTTTATCTGCTGAATAGTAAATGGAATTGTTTTATCTGGTAAGCATTTTTATTTCCCATATTCACTCCCTTGGAATAGCATCTGCTTTTTAAACTTGTTTCTTACTCTTAAAAAAATTATTTTGTTGTAAAGATGCCATAGAGAGGGGTTATAGTTACATGAGTAAGGTAATGAGTACATTTCTTGTTGAGCATTATTACCCCCTCCTTTGTTGTTCTCCCACTATCCCTTCCCTCCCCCACTTTCCCCCCTCCTCCCCCAGCCAAAGTTGTAAAGTTAATTTACAATATAGTGTCTTGTGCATATCATTGTTGCAATGGGTCATCCTGTGTCCCTGTTTCTGGGTTTTGTTATTCCCCTCCCCTCCCCAAATTAGACAAATGTATATACAAGATGGAGGGTACCAAAATCAAGTACAGTGTCAACAGAGGGGAAGAACCCACAAAAGAAACAAAAAAAATCACATAGTACATTAAAAACAACAACTAAGAAAAACCTCTTCTGCCCATATCTTGGGGTTCATTTCACTTAGAATTATCTTATATTGTCATATGTACATAGCTTTTGAGCTATTCTGCTCATCTGATAACCCACAGACCTATAGCCATCTAATCATCAATAAAGGAGCTAAAAAAAGTAGAATGGAAGAAAGCCAGCCTCTTCAGTAAATAGTGCTGGCAAAATTGGTTAAACACCTGTAGAAAACTAAAATCCTTATATATCACCCTGTACCAGAATCAACTCCAAATGGATCAAAGACCTCAAATTCAAAGCAGACACCCTGAGACATTACAGGAAGGAATAGGAGAAACTCTAGGGCTCCTTGGCATAGGCTGAAACTTTCTTAATACAGACCCAGAAACACAACAAATCAAAGAAAGGTTGGACAAATGGGATGGCATGAAACTGCAGAGCTTCTGCATGGCAAAGGACATAGCTGGCAAGATCATTAGAAAGCCCATGGATTTGGGTTGGGAAGGTGGCTCAGTGGTAGAGCGCTTGCCTTGCATGCATGAGACCCTGGGTTTGATTCCTCAGCACCACATAAGCAGAAAAAGCCAAAAGTAATGCTGTGGCTCAAGTGGTAGAGCACTACCCTTGAGCTGAGGAGCTGAGGGACAGAGCCCAGGTCCAGAGTTCAGGCCCATGCCAGTAAAAAAAAAAATGCCCACGGATTGGGAGAAGGTCTTCACTAGCCATTCAACAGACAAGGGCCTCATATCTAAAATATACTTAGAACTCAAGAAATGAAATTCCCCAACAACAAATCCCCAAAGAAACAACCACTTGATTGATAAGGAGAGACTTCCCTGAAGAAGTAAGAATGGTCAATAGATGCTCAACCTCTCTAGCCATAAAAGAAATGCAAATCAAAACAACACTGAGATTCCACCTCACTCCAGTTAGAATGGCTATAATCAAGAAATTGAATAACAACAGATGTTGGAAGGGATTTGGCCAAAAGGGAACCTTACCGCATTGTTGGTGGGAATGTAAACTTGTTCAACCACTCTGTAAAGCACTATGGAGGTTCCTTAAAAGAACTATACATAGAGCTTCGCTATGACCCAGCAATCCTACTTTTGAACATTTACCCAAATAATCACAAATAAGGTTATACTAAAGCTACCAGCACATCTATGTTTATCACAGCATTATTCACTGTAGCTAAGATATGGAACCAACCCATATGCCCCTCAGTAGCTGAATAGATAAAGCAAATGTGGTGTGTATATACAATAGATCTATGCTTCCCAGAAAGAATTACACATCCCCATTTGTTAGGAAATGGAAAGACTTGAAAAAAAATCATATTAAGTGAAGTAAGCCAGATCCAAAGAAATATAGGTCCCATGGTTTCCCTCATTTGCAATAATTAGTATGCATCTAGGATAATTTTTTTTCTTTTACCTTCCAAATACTAACTAGAATTTCAGCAAGAGCTGTCATGTTCTTTCATGATGCTGCATTCCTGGCTACAGGTCAACAGAGGTGAAAGAAGTGAATCATGACTCTATTTAATTGTGACATTTTTGGTCATGGCTAATTGAATAAGAGAGATGAAACGGATTCACAAATTGGTCAACTAGAATTCTTCTGTGATGCTTTGTAAAATGAAGGAAGTCTCTCCCAGTGGCAAAACTGACTACTGTTAAAACTTAAGAGGCCTGTGAAGGTCTTTAGTGGATAGATATAGTTTGTATGCAGAGAAAAATTAGGAGATGATGGAGAAAGGGAATCTTTGTGATGCTTATCTATAGCCTTATTTTTTTCTGGAATTTAGTCATTAGAATCTTCATTGGAACCCTGAAGACAATAATTTCTCCTTTTTCTGATTAACTAGCTTAAAATTGGTTTTTACTACTTGTAATCAAAAGACATAATCTTATTAATGAGTATTCTTCTATTATGGATTAAAACACCAAGACTTTTTGTCTCTTGAAAGATTGGCTATGTGATTGCATTCACATTGTATTAGCAGTGAGTGAAAGAGGTCCAGAGTGGTAGAAAAAGTCATAGAAGTCATGGTGATATTACAAGTTTCCCAATTAAAAGTGATTCTGAGCCAAAGGAGAAAGAGCAGATAGTAGGATCTGTGTAGCTACAGGACCAGAGAAAGAAGAACGTTAACTCAAAGGCTAAGGCAAAGCAGAAACACACACAATTCTTCTGGAGAGACAGGGATCATTGGCTCCAAAGGCATTTACATCTCTTCCTCTGGATTTCAATTCTTGGATTAAATTTAAACATTTTTGTTATTTGTATGAAATACACTGTATGAGAGTAAATAAGACAAATACACCTACTTCCCATAAGTCTTTTTGTGTGGGTGTATTTTTTAGATGCTAAATTTCAAAAGGTTAGTCAATGATTTTATGTTTCTGCTGTAGAATTCATGGTTTTTTAAAAGAGACCTACACACATTTGTTTGTTTATTGGAAATACTAGGGTTTAAACTAAGACTTTGCTTTTGCTAGCCAAGTACCATACTAATTCAGACATACCCATACCTAGGAAGCAGAATTTTTTGACAGTAGCTTTTATTCTTAGATATTAAAGATGAAGACTGGTCCCATGTATACCATCTTTTCTCCTTTAACTGTTTGACATTTATATAACTTTTAGTTCTTTCATTGGTTTTCTATGAGTTTAAAATATGATCTTTAAACATTTCTCTCTCCTGCTTTATCATTTCCCTTTGTTACCTCTTGACTCTCAAATCTAGAAGAAGAAAATATTTTTTCTATCTTTGTCTTTGAAATTTCCTCCACTGTTATATACTTCTTTGGACAACTTTCTTTTTATTTTCGCATTGTCAGGACATTCAACACTATATTTCTTTCTGTAGTTAAAAACAAATATTCTATCCTTGTGAAATGAACATTTAAAAAAGTAATGGTAGACACTTTCATTATTATTGCTATTGTTTATTGCTGGATCAATTAGATTATTACATTTCCTTCTACAGAACATCAAATAGATTAGCCCACAAGAAGGAAAAGGAAACTTCCTTGTGTTCCAAACAAATGATCCACTGCATGACAATCAATTAACCAGTCAATCAAATAATACAAGATCAATAATACTCTATAATAGTTTATCTAGAATACTATCAGTTGCTTTAATTTTTTACCTTTAGTATGTTTCATATTTGGAAGATTATTGATTGACACATCATATGCTTTTGAACTTATTTTTTATTGACACAATATTTATACATCTTTCGGGGGGTACAGTATCATTTTGACTCTATTTTTTGTGTGTGTGACAGTTGTAGGGCTTGAACTCTGGGCCTGGACGCTGTCCCTTGAGCTCTTCAGCTCAAGGCTAGAGCTCTACCACTTGAGCCACAGTGCCACTTCCAGTTTTTTTAGTGTTTTATTGGAGATCTTATCTCACAGACTTTTTTTTTTTCCTGGGCTGGCTTTCAACTTCAATCCTCAGATCTCAGCCTCCTGAGTAGCTAGGATTACAGGCATGAGCCACCAGTGCCCAGAAAAATATTAATCATTTTTAAGTGTTGGGAATTTTGTCCTTTTCTAGCCATTTTCCAATATATTATGATAGATGGTTTTAATTAATGGTCTGATGTGTTATATAAAACCAAAACAGTTCTTCCTTCCTCCCTAAATTTGTTCAGATGTTCCTTATTTAACTTTTTTCTTTTTCTTCCTTCCTTTCTCGCTTTTTCCTATTTCTAGGGACTGACCTTCCCTTCCCTCCTCTTTCGTCCCTTCCCCTCCCCATCTCTCCCCTCCTCTCCCCTTCCCTTCTTTTCTCTTCCCTGATCAGGTTCATAGTTTCCACAAATGAGTGATTACATGTGGTATTTGTCCTTCTGTGTCTGGCTAATTTGGCTAAGAAAATCATCTCCAGTTCCAGCCATGTTGCTGCAAATGTCAGGATTTTTTTTTTAATTTTTGAATAACAATCCATCCTGTATATCTACATTTTTAATCCATTTATACACTCTCAAGAGTTTGTATGATGCCTCATTTTAGCATTAGTCAACAGTGCTGCAATAAACATGGGAATGCAAGTATCCTGTTGCATGATGATTTTACATTTTTTTCATATATACCAGTAGTAGGATTGCTAGGTAATATGATGTTTTTATTTATAGATTTTGAGGAGCCTTCATATTGTTTTCCATAGTAGTTGTACTAATTTACAAACCCATTAAAAACCTATATAATCATTCTCTTTTCTTTGCATCCTCAACAAAATTTGCTATTTTTGCCTTATTGTAGGTCGATATTGTAACTGTGATGAGAGAGTATCTTATTGTTGCTTTGATTTATATTTTTCTCATGATTAGTGAAATTGGACTTTTTTTTAACATGGCGTTGGCATCTGAGGGTTTTTCTTTTGAATAGTATTCATATAGATATCTAGTTCATTAAAAAATTGAATTATATATTTTTGGTATTTAGCCTTTTGAGTTCTGTATATAAACAGGATATTTTCAGTTGAGCAGTTTGCTATTCCATAGGTTTCTCATAACTCTGTCAATTATTCCTTTACTGGACAGATATTTCTTCTTTTGTTGTTGTTGTCAATCCCAGGGCTTGAACTCAGGGCCTGGGCACTGTCTCTGACCTTCTTGTTGCTCTACCACTTGATCCACAGCACCACTTCTGGCTTTTTCTGTTTATGTGGTACTGAGGAATCGAACCCAGGACTTCCTGAATGCTAGGCAAGCACTCTATCACTAAGCCACATTCCCAGACTAAGCAAAGACTTCTTAGGATAGCATAATCCCATATTTCTTTACTTTTGTTACTTTTGGAGTCCTTTGTAAAAACAACAACAACAAAAGTAAACATTTCATTGCTTGTACTGACATCTCAAAGCGATTCTTCTTTCCCTTTTCCTTTCTTTGTTTCTTATATTTTTGTGTGTTAGTACTAGGACTTGAACTGAGGGCACTGTCCCTCAACCTTTTGATTTAAGGGTTGGGGCTCTAACAGTTGAGCCACAGATCCACTTTTGGCTTTTTTGGTTATTAATTGGAAATAAGAATCTCATGGACTTTCTGGACAATGCACTATGATCCTTGGATTTCAGCCTCCTAAGTAGGCAGGATTATAGGTGTCAGCCTAGCTTTATATATTTTTGTAGTAATTTAATAATTTCAAATTTTATATTGAGGTCTTTGATTCATGTTCAGTTGATTTTGGGTTACAGTGGGAGAAAAAGATCTAGTTTTATTCTTTTGCACATGTTTATTCAATTTTGCCAGGACTAAAAAAAACAAACAAACCAACAAACAAACCCCTAAACTTTCTTCTACTATTTGTTTTCAGCATCTTTGTCAAAAATCAATTGGCTATATGAAAATGGTCTAATTTCTGGAATCTCTATCCAGTATTTTGGTTACTAGGGTTTTGAAGTATATTTTGAAGTCAGATATTTTCCTCAGAATCACTTGCTATTCTGGGATTTTCATATTTTTCTGAATTTTAGGATCATTTCCTATTTCTGCGGGTAAAGTCGTTGGTACTGTGGTGGGAATTTTATTGAACCTATAGATTACTTTGTGTAGTATAATAGATTTAATAATATTAATTCCAACCAGTGAACACAGGACATCTTTCCTTTTTGTGTCCACTATTATTTATTTCATGAATGTTTTATAATTTTCCTTTTAGAGATCATTTGCTGCTTTGGTTAAATTTGTTCCCAAAGATTTTGATGGCTATGGTAAATGGGATTGCTTTCTCAGTTTCTTTTTCAGCAGGTTCATTATTTAGTGTATGAAATGCCATCTACAAAGATCGAGGACTGAATTTTCCCATTCTAATTTGTTTCTTTGTTTCTTTCTCTTGTGTAATTGTGTAGGCTAAGACATCTAGCACTACATTAAACAAGACTGGTAAAGGTTAATATATTTGTCTCATTTCCAATCTCAGAGTAAACACTTTCAGATTTTCTCTGCTTAGTATACCTAATATGAGTTTTTCGTACACCACTTTTAGTACGCTGAGATACGTTTCTTCGATAATCTATTTGTTGGTGGTGTTTTTAATATCATGAAGGTATGTTGACTTTTACAGAGTTGAAAGAGTTTAAATATTTTATATATATAAATTTATTGTAAAGATTTATTTATATATTTATTGTAAAGATACTGTAGAGAGGGGTTACAGTTAAATAAGTAAGGTAATGATTACATTTCCTATTGAACATTGTTACCCCCTCCTTTTTTTCCCCTTACCATCCCTTCCCTCCTCTATTCCCCAACTCCTTCTTCCCCACCACCCCCAAAGTTGTAAAGTTCATTTTCATTAGTGTCTTGTACATCTCATTGTTACAATGGGTCAACCTGTATCCTTGTTTCATCATTTTGTTATTTCCCTCCCCCTCCCCAAAATAGAAAAATGTGGATACAAGATGCAGAGCAGGGGAATCAAATACAGTGTAAATAGGGATTATACCATGGGGGAAGAACATACAAAACAAAACAAAAAAAACACAGTACACTTTAAGTAAAACAACAGCAACAAAGATGAAACCACTTGTTTCCCTGTCTTGGGGTTCATTTTGCTTAGCATCATCACTATGGTCATATGTACATAGCTTTTGATCTTTTCTGCTTGACTCAGACATATACTAGATATTGCAAATAAGGGAAACCATGGGACCTATGTTTCTTTGGGCCTGGCTTACTTCACTTAGTATAATTTTTTCCAAGTCTTTCCATTTCCTAACAAATGGGGCAATGTCATTCTTTCTGAAGGAGGCATAGAATTCCATTGTGTATATATACCACATTTTCTTGATCCATTCATCTACTGAGGGGCATCTGGGTTGGTTCCATATCTTAGCTATGGTGAATAATGCTGCAATAAACAGTTGTGCTGGTAGCTTTAGTATGGTCTTGTTTGTGATCATTTGGGTAAATGCCCAAAAGTGGGATTGCTGGGTCATAGGGGAGCTCTATGTGGAGCCTTTTGAGGAACCTCCATACTACTTTCCTAAGTGGTGGAGCAAGTTTACACTCCCACTAACAATGCAGTAGGGTTCCCTTCTGAACCAGCTTTGCATCCCTAAAATGAATCCTGTTTGATTGTGGTATATGATTTTTTTTAATGAGTTTTTGAAATTGATTGACCAAAATTTTGTTGAGAATTATGTTTGCATTGATCGTCTTCAAAGAAATGGGTCTTTCCTTCATGAGTCTTGCCTGATTTTGGGATGAGGGTTATGATGGCTTCATAGACAGACTTTGCTAGGGAACTTTCACTTTCAATTTCATTGAAGATTTGGATGAGAATTAGAGTGAGTTCTGCTTTGAAGGTCTTGTAGAACTTTGAAGGTCTCGGGCCTTTCTTGGCTGGGAGGTCTCTTATTGCTGTTTCTATTTTGATGTTTGATATGGGTTTGTTAAGTTGGTTTAAATCATCTTGATTTAGTTTGGGCATGTCCATATTTGCTAGAAATTCATTCATTTCTTCCAGATTCTCAAGGTTATAAGCATAAAGGTTTGAAGAGTATTCCCCCATAAGTTCTGAATCTTGGTTGTTTCTGTTCTGATGATTCCATTCTCATCTCTGATTTTGTTTATTTGGATGTGTTCTCTTCTTTTTCTGACAATTTTTCTGCCAAATTTGTTGATTTTTTTCAAAGAACCAACTCTTTGTTTTGTTGATTCTTTCTATGATGTTTTTGGACTCTAATTCATTTAATTCTGATTTAATTTTAATTTTTTGTTTCCATCTATTGGATTGGGGTTTAGCTTGTTGCTCTTTTTCATGTAGCTTCAGGCACCTTGTTAAATTGTTTGTTTCAGATTCTCCAATTTGTTGATATAGGAACTCAGAGCTATCAACTTGCTTCTGAGTATTGCCTTTGCTGTTTCCCAGAGGAGCTGGTAATTTGTGTGTTCATTTTTGTTAAATATCATGTACATTTGAATTTCCTTTCTAACCTCTTCCATGACCCACTGGTGGTTCAACAGTGTGTTCAGCCTCCATGTGTTACAGGATTTTCTTTGGTAGCTATTGGTGTAGAATGTTAATTTTATTCCCTGTAGTCTGAGAAAATGCCAGACCTACTTTCAATGTTTCTGAATTTGGACAAATTTGTGACCTAAAATGTGTTCTGTTTTGCAGAATGTTCCGTGTGCTACTGAGAAGAACATGTATTCTGATGTTGCTGGGTGACATATTTGGTAGATGTCTGTTAGGTCTAGTTGATCTATGCAGTTCTTTAGGCCTGAGGTTTCTCTGTGAGTTTTTGCAGGGTTTATCTACCCAGCAGAGATAGTGGTGTGTTAAAGTCCCCAACAATTAATGTCTTTGGATCTATGTGAGATTTTAGGGAAAGTAGTGTTTCATGGATAAATTTGAATGCTATATTGTTTGGTGAATAGATATTTAGACATGTAATATCCTCCTGAAGGGGAGATCCCTTAATTTTTACATAATGACCTTCTTTATCTCTTCTCACTCATTTTAATTTGAAGTCTGTTTTATCTGATATTAGGATTTCAATTTTATCCTGTTTACGGGGGCTGTTTTCTTGGTAGATTTCATTCCAGCCTTTCACTTTCAGAATATGTTTGTTTTTGTGGGGAAGGTGTGCCTCTTGAAGGTAGCAGATAGAAGGATCTTACTTTTTGATCCAACTGGAGAATCTATGTCACTTAATTGGAGAGTTAAGTCCATTAATACTGAGAGGACTGAGAAGTGTTTGGTAGTTCCTGCAATGTTACCCACCTTATTGGGTGCTATGCCAAATGGGTTCTTCCTATGATTCTTGGATTCTCTATTTGGGGATTGTTTCTTGGCCTTTTTTGTATTCTATTGGTTTTCTATGTGAAGGACATCTTTAAGTTTCTTTTGTAGGGCTGGTTCAATGGAGATATATTGTTTCAATATGTGGAAGGTTTTTAATTTTCCCTCTACTATGAAGGAGAATTTAGCTTGGAACAGTATTCTTGGCTGATAGTTGTTTGTGTTTAGGGTGTGTCATACATCATTCCAGGTTCTTCTTGGTTTCATTGTCTCTGCTGAGAAATCTGATAATCAGTTTCCCTTTATTCATGATTGATCTTTTCTCCCTGACTGCTTTGAGGATTCTTTCCTTGGAAAGGATCTCTATTGATCCTGTGTGGTTTACAATATGATGGTGGGATGTCCTGTTCTGGTTTGGTGTATTTGGGGTTCTAAATGCTTCTTGTATCTGAATGGGCCTATCTTTTTATATGTTTTGGAAGTTCTTTGCTAGGGTTCTCTTAAATAAATTTCCTAGACTTTTAACTTCTGTCTCTAGGCCCTCCTCAACACCCATTAGCCTTGAATTGGGCCTTCTGATGGTGTCTTCTATATGTTCAATAGATCTATTATATTTCTTGGATTTGTCTTGAATAGTTGTCGGTTCTTTCTTTATAATGTCTAGGCTGTCTTCAATCTTGGAGATTCAATCTTCTGCATGGTCTAACCTACTGTCAAGACTTTCTACTTTGTTTTTTATTTCCTTTCCTTCTAATTGGTCAGATTTGATGGCTTCAAATTCTTTTTTGGAGCTTTGTTTTAGATCTTGTATGGATTTCTTTATCTCCTTAATTTTGTTTTCAGTGTTCATTCTCAAATCCCTTAGTTGATTGGTTATAGTTTCATTGGACTGTGTTTCCTTCTGTTGTGCTTCATTCAGCATTGTCTTTGTGGCCTCCTTGGATTCCTCCAGCTTTCTGTTTGTGGATTCCATGAATGCCTCTATTAATCTTTGTTTACTCTTTTCCCATTCACTAATCTTTGATTAGCCTCCTCCTGCTCATGAAATTTCTGTATTAATCTTTGGTTAGCCTCATCTTGCTTAGGCATGTATTTCCCTATCTCACTCACACAGAGTCAGGCTTTCAGTCCTTAATTCAGTATGTTTATCAGTAGTGTTTGTAGAGCATTTTGGGAACTCTCCTCAGGATTATCCATTAACTGCTCTGTTGCATGATCATCATGAGCAGGAGTTGAGATACATGGACTTGCCATTTTTCTTGTGTTTCTCTGGCTTGTTCTGCACATTTTATATGAAAGCAAAACCAATTTTGCCCTAGAACACTATTTTAAGGCAAGCATCAACTTGAGCCCTGTACTTGCAGACATTGTTTGATGCAGTCAAAACGAGTACAGATACATCTAGTTCAACAGATATAATCTCATTCAACAACGAAAGGATCAGTGGACTAAGAAAATCAAAGAAGGAGTCAATAGATCCGAAATTAATAGTTTTAGGGAGAATTATGAGGAGAAAGATTAGAGGAATGTGAGGAGGGAAGAGAGAGGGAGGGAAGATTACTAAGATATAAATTCAGAGAGATGAAAAGGATAGAAGAAAAAGAGAAGAAAGAGATAGAAAAATTAAAAATTAAACACTTAAAAATTATACAACTATAAAAAATAATACTGCAATTAAAGGCATTAAGGTTGAGAGTTTGTGAATTGAGTAATCGATATCTGAATTAAGTATGCACACAGTGAGGTACAAGGTCTCATAATGGAAGATGGGTATATATCTGGGGATGAACAGAACAGAAATTAAAGCAAAAAACCCCAAAATGACCAAAGGGGAAAAGAGTAAAAAGAGAATTTTTAAAAATCAAAAATAAAAATGATGAAAGAAACGAAAAGACTTTTTTAAAAAAATTCAAAATTAGATAGAAAAAAAGAGTTCTTCGATTTTTTTGGCAGTGGGGGGAAATCTTGTGTCTCCCCTGTGTCTGCAACCAGTGACTTGGTGGAGTCTTTGGTTTGCTTGTGGTGTTTGGTTTTCCTGTTGCTTGACTGGTTTCTTAAATCAGTTTGTTTGAGCAGGTAGAAAGAAGCTCTGCCTTACCAGGGACTTTATGACTTTCCCCCCAGGCTTGTTCAGTGGGAGGGTGATGTACTTTGAGAATCATGAAAGAGGGAGATGGCTGTTTCCTCTAGCTTGGAGTTCCTGTGAGGGGCCTAGATTGTGGGTTGGGTTGAAGCCTGTCAGCAGTCAGTAGCTTTTCCCTGAGGGGCTAGTTCCTGATTCATTCACACAGCCTAGCCTGGAGCAATTCTCAGGATTTATGAGTACTGAGGTTCCAACTTTTTTTTTTAATTAAGTTTTTTATTGTGAAAATACTGTACAAAAGGGTTACAGTTACATGGGCAAGGTAATGAGTACATTTCTTAGCAAGCATTGTTGCCTTCTCCTTCTCCCCACCATCCCTTTCCTCCCACCTCCTCAGCTACCCTACCCACCCTGCGCTGCCCGCCTAAATTGTAAAGTTCCTTTTTCGACAGTGTCTTGTACATCTCATTGTTGTAATGAGTCAATCTGTATCCCTACTTAAACAATTTGTTTTTTCCCTTCCCCTCCCCAAATTATACCAACATCAAGTACAGTGAAAACGGGTTATACAGTGGGGGAGGGACATACAAAGCAGCTGGAGTTGCTGCCTGTGCTATAGAGTGGTGGGGACAGCCTCCAGCTCTGTTTACCCTGTGAAGGATGTTGCCACACCCCTGGGAAAAGCTTCCTCTGTCTGAGAAGAACAACTTTCCCTGGGATGGAGTTGAGCCCTGCAGGTCAGGTTAGGTTGACCTGTTCAATGGCTCCTATTGTCTTCTCCCAAGGCCTGTGGCCTGTGTTAAGTGCTAGCTGCTCTAGCCTAGTCTTTGTCAATATCAAAGATAAGAGTTCTTCTCTGGTGGTGGGGGAGGGGCTACCTTCCCACTGATGCTCCGTGAGAAGGAGTGAGGATGTCTGTGGTTTACTCACACCTTTCCCTTGGTTTCTGGGCAGTCCAAGGTCTGCTATGTGTGTGGTCAGCAGGATGAAGATTTTTTTGCTCCTTGTCAGTTCTTGCTGGTGGTGAGTAGAATCTGCATGCACACTATCTCTGGCGCCTTTGTTCTGGGCTCTCTCTGTTGGTATGGCAGCTGCAGCAGCCACCAGTGCTGCCATAGACACTGGCCAGTGCTCGAATCTGTCTCCTTAACCAAGCTCCCTGAATTTTTCCTCTCTGTCCAAACTTTTCTATGCTATAATGGCACACTTGGTGTGACTTTCTCATCTTGGACTTTTTACTGGAACACTAAAACTGATTTCTATGGGAGAGCTTGTTTAACCCCCAGCTTCTCTTTTGCCGTCTTCCTATGGACTCCCAGTTTAAATATTTTGAAACAGACTAAGAATTAGCTCTTCATTAAATATGTTCAGGAGCAAAGTTTAGGTTCTGGATTTCTTTGGATAGAAGAATATTAATTGCTATTTCAATCTTATTACTCAGGAGGAATGAGAAAAAATGTTGTATTTCTTCTTGATTCAATTTTGGTAGAGTCTATTTAAATATTATGTTTCATATGTTCAGGATCTTATTCATTTCATTTTTGGGGGTTTTTATGAATTGTTTACAGTGGTTTCTTGTGATGCTTTGTATTTCTGTGGTATTATATGTAATGTCTCCATTTTCATCTCTGATTTTGTTTGGATCTTTTCTTTTGTCTTTGTTAGTTTAGCAAAGATATTTTGTTTATGTTTTGAAAACACCAACTTTTTGTTTCATTGATCTTTTAAACTTTCTCCACTTCATTATTCTCCTCTGATCATTCTTATTTTTCTTTCTTGTAATTTTAGATTTAATTTACTTTTTTGAGTCTTGAAGTGGATTGTTAGGTTGTTTATTTGAAAGTTTTTTACTTTTATTATGGATATAAGTTTACTTCTCAGAATTACTTTTACTATACCTCATAGATTTTGATATACTGTGTTGTCACTTTTGTTTCTGTAGTTTTAAATTTTCTTTTAATTTCTTTGATTTAGTCATTGATTTCATAGGAGACTGTTATTCCATGCATTTTTTAAAATGGATTTTTTATTGTAAAAATACTGTACAGACAGATTACAGTTACATGAGAGAAGTAATGAATACATTTCCTGTTAAGCATTGTTACCTCCTCCTTTGTTTTTCCCCTACCCTGCCTTCCCTCCCACTTCCACAACTATACTCCCTACCCCCCTCGTCTAAATTGTAAAGTTCATTTTTCAACATAATGTCTTGTACATCTCATTGTTACAATGAGTCAACCTGTATCCCTATTTAAGCATTTTGTTTATACTTACATGTACAACTTTTTCCCTGTTTTTGTACACTTTTAATTCCTCCTATTGTCGACTTGTAATTTTATTCTTTTGTGGTTTGACACAATACATGATTTCAATTTTTAAAACTGTTTTCAAAGTTGATTCATGAATTAACTTATGCTCTGTCCTGAATGATAATATTCCATACACTGATGAGAAGAAGGTATTCTGCTGCTTTCTGCTCTGATGATATATGCACTGGAAAAGTACAGTGTTGAAATCCATAATTCCTATTGTACTAGAGTTTATTCTTCCTTTTAGAGTTTATAATATTTGTTTCATATATTTTAGGAGTATTTTAATGGTTGTATTTACATTCATGATATTGTACTTTCTTGTTGAATTGGTTCTTTTACCAATGAGTAATATGTCTACTTTATGGGAGAAGATTAGACATTCTTGCTAGTTTTTGCTTTCCATTTGTGTGATACATGTTCACTTCGTATTCCTCAATTTTTTTAATTTTAATTTTAATTTTTTTATTGTGAAAATACTGTACAGAGGGGTTACAATTACATGGGCAAGATAATAATGAGTACCTTTCTTATCAAGCATTGTAGCCTCTTCCTTTGTTTCCCCTTCAATTTTACTAATAAAGTGTTTTTTTTTTTTCTAACCTAAAGTGAGTTTCTTGTGGACAACAGATAGTTTTCTTTTCCTTCCCCACCCCCCCTTTTGGCCACTCTGTGTCTTCTGATTGGTGAATTTTCGTTGTTATTGATAGATATATATGAAGTTCTTTCTGTCGCTTTGTTAATTTCATTATTTGTCTTGTATATTTTTTGTTTCCTTCCATTTATCATCTATGTTTATGATTTAGAGGCTTTCTAACAAGTTGAGTTGTGTTTTTTTCTCTATCTTCTGTTTTTAAGTGAGATTTATGCATGCACATGTTATGATGACATTATCATCTTTTAGTTCTAGAGTGGTCTATCCTAGGTATTCTTGTATGGCTGTTGTGATGGGGATGAAATCTCTTAGTTTTATTCTTGTTTGGAAAAGACTTTATTTTTTCTTCATCTCTGAAAGATAGTTTTTCTGTGTGAAGTATCATAGCTTTGAATATATAACCCATCCTCATTTATCCTATAAAGTTTATCTGGAAAATCTACCATGTGTCTTGTGAACAAAACATTATACACATGCAATACTTGATGCTTTATTCTTGCTGTTTTAAGAATTCTCCTTTTCTCTTGTACTTTTGATAGTTTGGTGAGATCTAATTAAGTCCTTATGAACTAGACATCCATTTCTTGGTGAAGATTCTGGGAACTTTTCTTCTGTAAGAAATAGGTTTTCAATATCTTTCTTCTTTTCTTTATTTCCTGAGAGCGCCATAATATGAATATTAGTTCACTTGATAGTGTTCTGAAAGGCTTACAGACTCTCTCTGTTCTTTTCAGCTTCTAATACTTTTTTCCTTCTCTCTTTGTCTCTTTCTTTTTCCCCCCATTCATAGGGGATGTAAAGTGCTTTTCAGATGGTTGCTTTGGCTTCCATTATAGGCGTTCTAAAAGTGTGTCCTTTATTTAATTTCTGGTAGGGCTTTGATATCAGTATTGTGGAATGTCTCATTAGTTCATGAAAATAGACTTACTGATGGCACTTGGGCTTGTGGCAGCAGATTCCAAAGTCTTAGAGGTATGGGGAAAGGAGGGTCCTATCTTTATGTCCCTCAGCACAGCACAGGTGATACTAAAGGTTGTGGCGCAGCAGTCATGGTCTCTGAGCCAAGGAAGTAAAGGAGACCTTTCCCAAGATTCTTAAGATAAATGTGGGAGATGCCTGGTCCTGTGGCCATAGTTATGAACCCAGAGGATGGGATTGGACTTTTCCTAAGTCCTGAAGATCATCCCCAGGTCATTCTGGGGTCTGTGGCACTGGATATCACTGCCTTCACTGACTCAAGCTTGTGAGACGCCAGAGAAACTTTCCTTAATTAATATAGGAAAATTGTAGACATGGTTTGACTTTTAACATTGATATTGGATTTAAAACAAAAAATTGTGACCTCCTATTGAGCTTTCTTCAGGAAGCAAGCACAGTCACAACAGGGATTTTGACACCAGTAGCTGTATTCTCAAATCTATGGGCCATTTGTAAAGCTTGCTTCAGTCTTGTGTCTTGAGCATGGGTGACATTGAGACTTATTGTACCAGTGGCTGTAGTTCCAATGCTGCAGGCTAGAGAAGAGACTTTCTCAAGTTTGGATGTTGAAATCACACAGGTGATACCAGAGTTTGGGGTGCTGATTTTATTTAAATTATATAGTACAAATTATATTTGCATTTATTCTTCCCTTCTGGAAACCTCAGATCAGTGGGGAAAAAAGAGGCTCAATATAGTATTTGTAAAGTTCAGTATTTGTGAAACTGTTCTGTAAGTTACTATTGAAACATAAGCTACTGTTATTTTATAAGAAAGAAAAACATGTTGAACCATCGTGTAAGTAAAGCACAAATCAATATAGGCAATTCAGCAAAGGTAAACATGTGTAGGTAAAAGGTGAGGCTGAAAAGTTACCTATTCACACCTACCTGATGGCTCAATGAGGTGGTGGTTACAAGAGAATAATTAAATGCTTCTGTAGTATTTCCTGAAAACTTAAATTTCATTGAGAAGAACATCAGCTGTCGAATTTTATTTAAAATAAGTGATCTGTTTTGAATTGAGCCATTATCTCTGGTACCAAAGATACCAGTTACTTAAATGCATATCTAGAAGGGGAAGAAGCTGGCCTGTGAACTGATAGAGATTATGATTCTAAGATTTAATTTTCTGGTTGGCTATTTATTAAGTAATTTAAATTCAATTTGGTTTTTCTTTTCTATCCAACCAGCTAAAAATTACTGAACTTGCCTCAAAGACATTTGTAACATGATGGAAGACAAAGTTCAGGTGATGATATTAGATGCCTACATCACAATGTAAATAATCCTTGTGGCTTTGCTGATATTTTTTCCCCTTAATATTTTTGACATAGTATATTTACAGACATCACATTAGAAAGAAGTATAATCTTGGAGATTTTATATACTGAAAATTCTGAAAATTAAGTATTTATGCATTGAAATATTACCACTGTTTAATACTTAGTACAAATTAAATGGCTTACTTAAATAAATATCAGATCCTGGTGCCACTTACTTTCGGAGTACATTGATTTTCTGTCATTCTTCTCTGCCTACCAATCCAAATCATAGAGCAGTGCATTAGAAATGTGAATGTCCTGAATTAAATGAAGATTTCCTTGAGTACTAGTCTTTTTTTTCTTCTTGGCAGTACTGAAGTTTTAATTCAGGGCTTAATGCTTGCTTGGCTTGCTTGTTCAGCTTGGACTCTACCAATTGAGCCATATCTCCAATTCATATTTTGGCTGGTTATTTTTGAAGATAGAGTTTAGCATACTTTTCTGCCCAGGTATCAAACCTGATCCTCGAGATCTTAGCCACCTGAACAGCTAGGATTACAAACATGCACTACTAGCAGAGAACTATTTAAAACTCATTCTCAATGCATTCCTTTCCTAGGAATATTCTTTCTAATTCTCGTTATTTCCATTTATTAAGCAACAATAAACTTCACTTTAACTAATTAATTAAATTCCTTAAATTCCTCAGTCTTTTTCTGAATTTCAAACTGTTCCTTCACCCTTTCTCCTTGTAGTTGTCATGGAAATGAAGAATCTCCAGAGGGCAAATTTAAATCTCTTGCAGAAGCCTTGACATTTCTGGAGACTCATGCTACATATTTCTAGTTAACTCCAGGAGCAGGCCTTATTAGCAGAATGGGGTGGGATTTTGATGTTTAAATTCTCTCACTCACTCCTAATCTATCCCTAGTGACATGTGGGCTATGCCATGATGGTAAAATACAATTTTCATTAATAGTTGGAATGTCCTTATTACATACAAGTGCAGGCCTTCTCTGACAGTTGAAACTGTACAGGATTCAGACCTAGCAGCCTAAGCAGAAACACTTGCTCTCAAATCTAGAATGGAAGGCAAAACTTTAGTCATAGATTGTGTTTTCTAGGAAGTAGTCTCTAGGTGAAGAATGTTTATTAGTGAATGCCCATGGGTTCCTGTAGAAAAGAGGGCAGTGAACTAGAGTGGATAGAAATAGAAGTGAGCCTTGATACAGGTTTAGTGATAGTCTTGGATCACTCCATGGTGAGGACTACTCTTGGATGGACCTTTAATGTTTTCTTGGGGGTGAGCTGGGACTGCCAAACATTTCTATTCCTGTATTAATCAATCAAAGGTGGGGTGTCCTGGAAAAGAGAGGGCTGAGATAGCTCTCTATTAACTAAAACAGTCCCCAAAATAACACTGAAAACCATTTGTCAAGAGGAAGCGGATTCCTCTACTGAGGAAGGATCTGAATCATGATAGCTGTGCTGCCTCTTGGATTTACAACCTGGAAGTCAGGCGCGGAAAAGAAGTCCGTGACCTGAGTGCAGAAGGAGAAAATGAAAGGAAAGTGCCTGATTTATCTTTAAATCAGGGTCAACACGGACAATAGAGAAATGTGGCTGCCCTACACTCCAAAATATAAACGCTGTGACTAGATATGTACACCTGTGGAATAAGCTTTTGTGAACAAATAGATGGTTTAGAACATCTAGCTTCATGTACTTTCTCCTATAAATTGTGTCAATATTGTGAGAGAGAAAAAAATTAATAACTCTGCCTTCCCAACTATCATTAGATTCTGACTTTATAAGGAATTTGTTGTTGTTGGCAATATTGGGGTTTGAACTCAAAGCCTTAGTAACACTCGAAACATATCCTCAGCCCTTTTGGTTTTAGAGTGGTTTGCAGAGACAATCTTGGCTTTTGTTTGGGCAGGCGGGTCATTGTGTTTATCCTGCCTCTGCCTCCAAAGTTGCTAGGATTACAGGCATGAGTTCTCATATCTGGCCCTTTATTTTCATTACATATTGTTTTCCAATTACATGGTCATATTAAAAGTGAAAATCGATCCTTTTGAGAAGCAAAATAAAATTTTGACACAAATATATATATATTTATATAAATATATATATATATATATGTATTCCCTAATATAGAGAATCCCAGTGCATGAATGTATAACCTGCTCCTTTAATACATTTAAGTAGACTTTACAGAGAACTTTTGACTGATACTTATTACAATTTGTTATTGTTTTACTTTACTTTTTTTTTTTGTTAAAACAAGACTTTCATGTCTTTTAGCTAGTGAATACTCTATAAATATATGGTACTTTAGTGTTGGGTAATGAATGCAACCAGTGGTAACAGACTCTGTGGCCTTCTTTCTGGAGTTTATAGGTGTCCTTTGCCCTTTGTTTCAGGGATTATTAAGTTTCCATTTAAATAGACTACAATAATGAAAAAACATGTTGAAAGAATTTTTAAAGATGTCTTCATATAAATCCAACCAATTACAGTTTTCAAATACTATCCCCTGGGGTGTATGCTTCAGGTTTTGAGGCCAAATCAGCTCTATCGATTATTGTAATGAGTTATTGTTCAAGAAAGTCGAGTTGTAGGGTTTTGTTTTGTTTTCTGTTTTGCTTTGTTTTTTTAGTGTTCTCGAATTGTGATATTCGTCTGAACCACAGAGTAGTTGTGTCTCATGTACAAGTAAACTCTCATTACTAAGTATAGGTGTGTATGTAGATGTCATCTGTATACATTTTTTAGATCATTTTTATAATTAAGAGCTATGACTTGGTCAGGTTGTCCTTTTCTGTCATGTTGAATCAAATGTTCATCCTGAGAAAGTATGAAAATAACAAACTGAGCTTGTCATTAGCAGATTAGTCACTGCTACAAAGCCTTGTGTTGAGGATGAGTTCTTTTTTACTTGCCTGGAAAGTGTTTCTCTTGGAGAGCAATTACATCTGATTGACATGTTTTCATGTGCCTCTAGCCGTGGTGCATTTTTTTCTTTTGGTACACTAAACAGGACTAGATCAAGGACTGCTATTTTATTTTGCTCTTGTTGATGTTGTACTGTTATTAACTAAAATCAGGATGCCAGATATAGCAAAGAAAAACTTAGAATCCCTGTAAAGTACAACTTAAAACAAATTATACAGTATGTATAAAGAGTTGTGCGTTTTGTTGTGAGAGGTCACATTGATGTATCTGGGCTAGAACTGCTAAAAGTCAATTGAAAGGCAAGAACAGAACAGAGTTAGTATGTAAATACGGGAAGCAATTTTTTTTATTTTCTGTACAAATGTAGGTAATATGTATTTCCAGTTATTCATAGTGGCATCTTAGTAGAAAAAGAGAAGGGCTGGAAAATTATGTCTGATTTATTGCTAAATAGTGGGTGATTTTGAATTACTTTTGTGGGCTTTCTTCTTTTTAGCAAGAGAGGATCAAGATAATGCCTACAGATTTTTCAAATTCTAACACGAGGCCAGTAATGATAGTTATTTTTCTGATATAATCTTTGACTACAAAAATAGAAAATAATGTAAACAATGCCTTATAAATACTATCTTATACATACCATCAGGTCGATACTTCTCTAACTCTTGGTAACCAAAACTTGTTCTCCAACTGTGTGTATCTGTTGTTTTCTTTCTTCTTAGGACAGGAACAATGTTTTGGGGGTAGTAGTAGCTCCTCACTGTCTCAAAATATTTTATTAACAAATTCCATTATGTCTATGTCTCCTTTCAATGGGACAATGCTTTTCTTTAAGTAGATATATTTAAGAACAACTTTCTAGGTGGCTCATATTTGTAATCCTAGACATTCAGGAAGCTGAGATCTGAGGACTGAGGTTCAAAGTCAGCCTAGGCATACAAATCTGAGAGACTCATTTCCAAGTAACTAGCCAAAAGCTGGTGGAGGTATGATTCCAGTGGTAGAACACTGTTCAGTCAGTAGTTCAGAATGCATAACTTAGATTGTTTTTGTCATTTGTGGGGCTTGAACTCAGGGCTTGGGCATTTTCCTTGAGCTTTTCTGCTTAAGGCAAGCATACTACCATTTTGAGACACAGCTCCACTTCTGATTTTCTGGTGGTTAATTGATGATTAGATTTTAAAAGACTTTCTTGCCTGAGCAGGCTTCAAACTGCATTTCTCAGATCTCAATCTCCTGAGTAGCTAGGATTACAGGTGTGAGCTACTAGCACCCAGCCTAACTTATTTTTTTGACCCCTTATGACCCTAAAATGTTGTACAGCTGTAGAAATACTATAGCCTGGTTTTTGTTCTCTTTGGGGTGATTTATTGAAAAACAGATTTCTTGGTTTTCTTTCCATTAAGTTCTGACTTCTTAATGAATTCCTGTTCTTTTACATTGTGTGTTAGAATAATAAAGTTGGTTTAAATGTCAAACACTGTAATATTGGCATGACGTACTCTCATATATAAAGTGCTTTCTACCTTATATGATAATATGGACATATATTGTAGTAGTGAAAAAAATCTTAAGTACATAACCAGAAAAAGGAAGTAATTGTTTAAGATAGTGCATGACATTTGCCCTGTCTTCCCATCTTCTCATCTTCCATTTACCAAGGAAGGTAGATGTCTACACTGTAAGAGCTTGGTAAATTACATCCCTTAAGAAGCACTTTGGGAGCTCATAACCAGAGCAGTACTGAATGTGGTAATAATTTCTGCATTCTTGCTTTCTATCTTGACAATTAACATTTTCTTTTTCGTAGCCCAAATCACAAATCTTAGCCATAATAACCCAGGGTAAATCCTGTGATAGAAATTTGTTGTGGTTCCATACCAGAAGCCGTGGTGTTGAAGTTGTTTTTTAAGAGGACATGCCTAATATACTTGTGTTTGGGGTGTAGTTACTGCTCAGAGCACCAGATGTCAACATGGATGTGTGTGGTGTTTCTATGTTAATATGTCTCTTCCTGGTTAATTTAAGAGTACTGACTCCTCTCCTGGTTGCTAAAAAAACTGTAAGTGTGATTAGCAGATATCTGGATTGATTAATGTTTCAGTGTTTTGTTGTCACTTCTTTAGGGAATGCTGAATGTTACAGAGCAGCATAGAACACTAGGTAATTGAGATGAATTCTTTATATTTCAAATTACCTTTACAAATTTTACTCTGCTTCGACACTGTGTGTGTGTGTGTGTGTGTGTGTGTGTGTGTGTGTGTGTGTGTGTGTGTGTGTGTGTGTGTGTGTGTGTGTGTGTGTGTATGTGTTCCAGTCCTGGGACTTGAACCCAGGGCCCAGGTGCTGTATCTTTGTTTTTTCTAATCAAGACTAGTACTCTACCACTTGAGTCATAGCTCTACTTCCAGCTTTTTGGTCAGTAATTGGAGATAAGAATTTTATAGATTTTTTTCTGCCTGGGATGTATTTGAACTGAGATCCTCAGATATCAGCCTCCTAAGTAGCTAGGAATACAGGTGTGAGTCACCAGCACCTGCTTGACTTTACTTCTAATGGAAATATTAGAATTCATAGCTATGTGACATTTTATAATAGGAAAACTCCTTTCCAATGTTTATGGATCATATATTGACTATCCATGACTAGATATTCAATAGCTATGATTAATCCCTGAAATTGTACAGAACAGAAAGTATGACAACCACAGTAGCTTGTTTTATGAGCAATCACATTCATTCTCTCCAGGAGCTCACAGTATGGTAGGGATATAAGTCAGTACTTATACTAATTATATACATTGAGATTCCACCTCACCTTTGTTAGGATGGCCATTATCAAGAAAACTAACAATAACAGAAGCTGGCCAGGATGTGGCCAGAGAGAACCCTATTGCACTGTTGGTGGAAATGTAAACTTGTTCAACCACTCTGGAAAGCAGTATAGAGGTTCCTCAAAAGACTAAACATAGAGCTTCCCTTTGACCCAGCAAATCTACTTCTAGGCATTTATCCAGTAGACCATAAACCAAGCCACAGTAAAGATACCAGCACAAACTTGTTCATTACAGTATTGTTTACCATAGCCAAGATATGGAATAAATCCAGATGCCTCTCAGTGGATGAATGAATCAAGAAAATGTGGTATATATACACAATGGAATTCTACTCATCCATCAGAAAGGATGGTATTATACCATTTGTAAGGGAATGAAAAGACTTGGAAAAATTATATTAAGCAAAGAAAGGCAGACTCAAATAAACATAGGTTGCATGGTTTCCCTCATTTGCAGTGATTAGAATGTGCCTATAAATCTACAAGTAAACACATTGGATAGTAAAAGACAAATAATTACACTTAGACATGATAAGTTAAACAGGACTCCAAACATTCACACATAGACCAAAGGAGGGTATTCTTAGGGGAGGATCACCAAAGCTCAATAGCTATGTGCATATGACCATATAAAATGAGGTTTATTGAAATGAACTCCAAGAAATGAAAATGAGGTTGATTGTTTTACTTTTTGTGTTTTTTTTTTTCTTTTTCTATTTTTCTCCTTTTGTTGCTGTTCTTGATTTCTGTACCTTTTGTCTTGTATGTAAGTATATCTGATTTGGGGAGGTAAGGGAAAGCACAGAAATGGTGGGACAAAGGGTGAACTAATCCAGTAGTGATACTCACTAGATACTGTGTTGGAAATGAGCACTACAACTTGTGGGGGAAGAGAAGTCACAAGGAAAAAAGCTGGGAGAAAATGAGAGAAGAGGTGACATTGTTCAAAAAGAGATGTACTCTCCCTGACTTATGTAACTGCAACCCCTCTGTACATCACCTTTACAATAAAAATAATAATAAGACGAAAGGAAAAGATAACAAAAACAGCAAAGAGTGTGGAGGGGGCACAGAAAAAGTGCAACAGGTAGGACAAAGGTTGAATAAATACAGCAGTGATACCCACTAGACACTATGTGGAAAATGAACTATACAAGTTGTGGGTGGGCACGGGAGAGAATCACTGGGAGAGAGCAAGGAAAGGGGTGACATGGTTCAAAAACAAATGTACTTTTTACTCGACTTATGTAACTGCATCCCTTCTGTACATCACCTTTATAATAACAGTAAAATATATTTAAAAAGAAGTAAGAGCAAGCACTTCCCCTTGTGTGAGACTTTGGGTAGCTGTAGGTCACCAAAGGTGGTTACAACACAAGGATGTTCATTTTTGTGCCGAGGTGAGATGCTGAGTCTGAAGATCTTAAAATAGACAACAACCAGAGGTTGCCTTTACTACTTCTTGCTTGTTTTTGACTTTTTCATTTCCTGAAGACTTTTATTTCCTGAAAACCATGTGACTCATTCCCCAAACAAGAGGAGTGACCAATCTCAGTACATGGAAGTGTTCTTTTTATCAATAGTATTCCCCTTAAATTATTTTTTCCCTTTCTATCAGGCATTGTAAATGAGGGTGGAGGCATATGATACAGAGTACATCGTCCTTCATCAGCAAATTGTTGAACAGTTTGGTCTATATTTAAAAAAAGTAATTTGTTAGACTCCCCTGAAAAGAGTGAGGGTTTAGATTATACTGGAGCCACACATCAGCATAGAACATGCTGCTGGAGATCTTCTTGTCTTCTCCTCTTCCACCTGCTACACACCTGCTGCATTGCTTTGCTGCCTGCCTCTGACTTGTCTGAACAGTTATGGAATTGGAATTTAGCCACTTGAGTCTGGTCTCTATGGTTCTGCTCATCTTGGGGGCTGTCAGTATGAACTCAAAACAATGTAGACATACATTTTAATGTTTTTTATTGTTAAATAGTGTACAGAAGGGTTACAGTTACATGAGTAAGGTAACGATTACATTTCCTATCAAGCATTGTTAACTCCTCCTTTGCTTTTTCCCTACCATCCTTTCCCTCCCTACCTCCCCAATTCTCCCCTCCTCACCAAGTTGTACAGTTTCTTTTCAACATAGTGTCTTGTACATCTCATTGTTACATAGACATACTTTTTGAGTTGATGAGTTCTTCACTAATATTTTGTCTTAAATTCGATGTCTTTTAATCTGCTTTATAATTTTAATAGAATAGTTTTTTTCTTCTTTTCACTTTCATATGGGGATATTTTTCATTGAGTTGGCTACATTTTTAGTTTACTTGTTCCTTCTAAACTCTATTTATTCTCTCTTCTGGTTTCCTTCCTTTCCTTCCCTCTTCTTTCTGCTCTTCTTTTTTTAAAGTAATTCTTCTTATTTATAAATGTCTATCAGTACCCTTGCTTCTTCCAGCTCCTTTTCTTTCTTCTAATTTTTCTTTAGAAGCATAAACTGGAATAATTATATATTCTTTTCATTGGTAAATGATTTTTAGGAGGTTAAAATCCCCCTTTCCTCTGGTATGCCCTGTAAGTATACTCAAACACTGACTGTCTATGTGTGAGGATATTCTGTGGATATTCTTCCCCCGTTTTTCTTATACTTGCCAAAAAGCTGAATTATTTTAGTTTTTTGACATATTTTTGAATCAATGTGGGTCAATTTCAGAAAAATTTTGTTGGGATTTATATTAGAATTTTAATAGATAACTTCAAAATAATAAATACGAATGACAGGCTACTATATAAAAGTGCTCAGTACCATTAACTATCAGGAAAATGCACATGAAAACTATAATGACATAGCTCATCCAAGTTAGAGTGTCTATCACCAAAAATCCCCTAATAATAACAAAAATGAGTGAATATGTGGAGATAAAAGGACTCATATGTAGTTGGCAGAAATATAAATTAGTGCTGTTATTATGAAAAGCAGTATGGAGATTCTTCAAAAATCTAAGAACATATTATATGACTCAGGCATCCCAGTTCTGGCTGTATCTCCAAATAAAATGAAACATACCAAAGAAACACCTTGATGCGTTCATTTATTGTGGCACTATTTATAACACCTGCAGTGGAGAATCAATAATGGTGTCCAGGGATGGATGAATAAAGAAAATGTAGTATGACCATTATAGAATACTATTTAGCCATAAAGAAGAATGGTGTTCTGTGATTCGCGACAAAAATGAATGGCACTACAGGATGTCTAGCATGTTAAATGAAAGGAAAAGGCATAGAAAGACTGCAACTTTTTTCTCCTATGTAAAAATGAGGAAACATTGACTTTACTGCAGTACTGTAATTACTAAAGGGTGAGAAAGAGGTGAGGAAGTATGGGTAAAGAGGCTTATTTGTGAACATTCTACACACATATTAAGATAGCATACTTAATCCCACTAATATGCACACTTAATACATGCTAATCCAAAATAAAATAATTGAGAGAAAAACAAACTTTATAAAGGTATTTTGATTTAAGAATAGCTTAGGCTAGCCACTTCTTTTATTCAGTTTTCCACCTTTTCCTCTCACCATTATATTATAACTATCACCCGATGACATTATTTCTTGTTAATATTTTTCATTTTATTTTAGGATTATAAATGAAAACTCTCATTATTTGCTTTTGCTATCACTTTGTTATTTTATATATTAGGTTATTTTTAGTCTGGCTGTTATATCATTTTAATAACATCTCATTTAATTTCTTTCTTTTTCTGTGCCTTTTCCATCTCTTCTATTGTTTATAATTTCTGTTTTATATGGTAAAGACATTTGAAATGGTGCCAGGCACTGGTGGCGCATTACTGTAATCCTTACTACTCAAGAGGCTGAGCTCTGAGGATTGAGGTTTGAAGCCAGCCTTAACAACAGATTTGAAGGACTTTTATCTCGAATTAATTTGCCAAAAAATAGAAATGAGGATGTGCCTCAAGTGATAGAGTGCCAGCCTAGAGCAAGAAAAATCCAAGCAAGGGCTCTAGGCTCTGAGGTTATACCCTTGTATAGCATGCACGTGCACATACGCGTATGCGCGCTCACGAACACACATATACACACAAAACCCTCTTGAAGTATTATTATATGGGTAATGTGTGTATCTGTGGGCATTTATATGATCTATTATAAAAACTTAATAAATTTCAAATAATGTTCTTATTTATAAGTTATCATATATAGCAAAATAATTTAATATATTTGTATTTTACTAAGTTTTCAAGAATTATTTTGTTATTGTTAATTATTGGCTGATGGTGTGAATAATATCTTTAACATAAACCCAAGGAGATATTCTGCTCTTGAGACAATAACTTTATAAATTTATTTATAAATTTATATAGATAAATTTATAGATTTAAATTCACCATCTATTAGATTTTCTAATTTTAGACTAAATTCTTGCATCCCTTAAAATCAGTGAGATGAAAAATTAAAGAATAATTTTAATATATTGTTGAGTAATTTGCTAGCATCTTGTTTAATTATTATACCTTTATTAAGTGACATTTCCTATGTATTTTTATGGTATAAAAGTTCAGATGTGGTTCTTAGAATTTAATTCATTTTCTTTTCTTTTTCTTTTTGCCTGTTTTCTGCAGTACATCTTGTAATGTGGGCAAGATGTGGTTCTTGAGAGTGTGAAGGAATTTGGAGACGTTTACTAGAAGCTTCACTGTGGCATGGGGTCATGCTATAGGAACATGGGTGTGCTTCCTGGGTAAGTTCCTTAACTTATTTTAATTTTTAACCCATTGGACTAATTTTGGCATATTTTCCTTCCCATGAAAGTTCTAAACTCACTGCAGTTTTGACATTAATTAGTCGGCATCTCTGCTGATCCCTAATCTTCTCTATAAGTTGAAAGACAGTAAGGGTTTTTAGGAAATGAAAGTGTAGCTCAGTGGGAGAGCTCCTGACTAGCAAGTGTGAGACTTAGAGTCCAGATTCCAGTATTGCCCCAAATAATTGTGACCTTTTTACACTTTTTTTCTTGAATAGATTTCATTTTATATTTGTCCTCTGGAATTTTTCACTCTGTTGTTTTGTGTTTTATAATAGTCATTTGGGGATGGATTTTTAAAATTTATTTTTGCTAGCATATATATTCAATTCATTCAAATTTCTCACTTTGTATACACACACACACACACACACACACACATATATAGTATGGTTAATATAGGATTATAGTGAAAGAACTCAAAACGATATGATGAGGGTTTTTACTTCATTTATTAATCTTTAACTGGTTCAAAAAAAATCTTTCCAAGTACCCCAGTGTACTAGTTATTTTGGAATGAAATTGATTTATTCTTTTAGGACTGCCTGGATATTTCTGAACTAGCAATTTCAGCTCATGCCCACAAATGTAAGCCAATCAGATCTTTATGGCACCATTAGCTTGTAATACTCTAGTTCTTATGATTAATGTGTAGGCCTAGACCTCATAAAACTCTATATTTTAATTCATCTTAAGACACCTTCCCTAACAAGCACTCAGTATGCCTTAAGATATCTTTCCTAATAAGTGTGTGCATTTAGATGCTCTCCTCATTCTTTAAAATGCAGACTGCAGCAGTTAATTAACTTATTATAATGCCATAAATCCCAGCTCCAGCCATGACCACTGGCTCCTCCCCCATCTTTACCAAGAACATTTTCACTTATGATGAATTATCCCCTGGTACTTGATGCAGAGGTGGGTGACCATGCAGAACTCAGGGTCAGACACAATAACACCAGCTTTTTACTCCCACCTCTTGCCATCCTGTGCTTGGGCGCCTTCATGCTTCACTATAGTCAGCAGACATTGATGGCAAAATGAGAGTCTCTCTCCTCCAGATTTCAATTCTCTGGAAAGTAATGTTTAGGATGACTTGTGTGTGGGTAGTTATATGGGGTTAGATCCTTGTTTCTTCTAGTCATTAAACAGTTCCTTTGAATGTAAACTGAGGGCTAGTTTTTTTTTTTTTGATTACTTTCTTTTTCCTTTTTGAGGTTAGTTCTTGTTTTTTTTCTTTAACACAAAGTGCATACAAATAGAAGCAGTTTTGCTTCTTACACCTTTTCGATCTTGCTCCTGTGAAATTTTATATATTAATTTTTGCTGCACCAACAAAATAATTCCACCTACAAAATTACCTATTTATAATATGTAATTCATTTGGCTCATTTTTACTAATCTGCATATTTAGAGTATTTGATATGTGTTATGGTTGTGTCCCAGAAAAAGATCTGCTGAGGTCTAACTTCCAGTGCCTTAGACTGTTACCTTATTTGGAAACAAAGTAGAAGTTGAGGAGGTATTTAGGTTACATGAGGTCATAATACAGATCAATGACTTCAAGGAAGTCATTGCACCTCTGAGCTTCAGTTCCTCGGTGTTTTTATACTTTGAAGAGATAATTTGTAATGAACTTCATAGATTAGAGGTTTGCCATGTGCTTAAACACCACCTCATTGTTTTTGCCACCACTGAATTTTCAGACTTTCCTGACTCTAATACAATGAACGAAGGAAGTGGGTTACCATCTAAGAAGATGCTCTTCCACACAAAAAAGTCCTTAGTTAGAATTTTATTTTATTAGTTTTTTGCATCTTAATTTTACATAATCTTTAAGTAGTTATTCAAAGGCATTCTAATATGTCAGTTTGTGACTATGATGCCTCTTGGTCAATGTCACCTCTTTTATCTTTCTCTCTCATCTCTCCCAACCCACCCATCCTTTCAATTTACCTAGTTCCATCTTCACAAATATATAGTGAATATTATGACTGCATTTGCCCACCCTTCCTATCTCTATTCCTATTTAGAACTTTAATGAGTTATAAACATACATAATCCACTTTGAATCTAAGATAGTCACGTCGGTAGGGCAGATTTTGTTATTACCTTCATTGTGAAGATGAGGTAACTGAAACCTTCAGCTCCTAGTGGTCACATCATTCATTCAGCCATTCAAAGTCAGGACATTAAAGATTACCCAGTGCTCAAATTCTTGGCATAAGCCAGGCTTTGGACTCCATTCTTCCCAATGGCATAATGCTGTAAGTAGGAGGATCCTTCCCTCCCCACTTCCCCAACTCCTCCCTCCCCGCCCCTAATCCCGACATTGTAAAGTTCGTTTTCAATGTAGTGTCCTGTACATCTTGTCGTCACAGTGGGTCAGCCTGCAGCCCCATTTAAGCATTTCGCTATATCCCTTCCCCAAATTACAAAAATGTATATACAACATGCCTAACACCGGCATCAAATCCAGTGAAAACAGGGGTTATACCCTGGGGAAAGAACATACAAAAGACTGAGGAAGAGGTGCTATGGCTCAAGCCGTAGAGCGCTAGCCTTGAGATGCAGAGCTCAGGGACAGTGCCCAAGACCAGAGTTCAAGCCCCACGACCGACCAAAAAAAAAAAAAAAAAAAAAAAAGAAAGAAAAAGGAAACAACTGAATCACGTATTGCATTATAAGTGCATTAAAAACACTAAACAAGAAAGCAAAAAAAAACCACTTGTGTCCCTGTCTTGGGGTATATTTTGCTTAAAATTATCTCATGTGGTCATATGTACATAGCCTTTGACCTTCTCTCTTTGTCCTAGATATGTACTAGTCATTGCAAACAAGGGAAGCCATGGGACCTATGTTTCTTTGGGCCTGGCTTACTACACTTAATATAATTTTTCTAAGTCTTTCCATTTCCTAACAAATGAGGCATTGTCATTCTTTCTTATGGAGGCATAGAATTCCATTGTGTGTGTGTGTGTGTGTGTGTTTGTGTGTGTGTGTGTGTGTGTGTGTATATGTGTGTGTATTCCACATTTTCTTGATCCATTCATCTACTGAGGGGCATCTGGGTTGGTTCCATATCTTAGCTACGGTAAATAATACTGCGATAAACATGTTTGTGCTGGTAGCTTTGGTATGACCTTGTTTGTGATCATTTGGGTAATTTTTGTTAATAAGTGTTTTATTATGAAAATACCATGGGGGGGGGAGATGGGAAGGGATCGGAAGGGGACACAAAGGAGGAGGCCATAATGCTTGATAAGAAATGTATTCATCACCTTACTCATGTAATTGTAACCCCTCTGTACGGTATTTTCACAAAAGAAGAAAAGAAAAAAAAAAAGAAAATATCATACAGAGGGGTTACAATTACATGAGTAAGGTGATGAATACATTTCTTAACAAGCATTGCTGCCTCATCCTTTGTTTCCCTACCATCCCTGCCCTCCTATCTCCATGACTACACTCTCCCCCTCCCGCCAAAGTTGTAAGGGAAATGAACCCCAAGATATGGACACAAGTGTTTTTTTTCTTTCTTGCTATTGTTTCTAACGTATTTATAAGGTGATTTTTTTTGTTGCTTTGTATGTCCCTCCTCCCCAGTATAACCCCTGTTTTCACTGTATTTGATGTTGGTATAATTTGGGGAGGGGAAGGGAAAAAACAAACTGTTTAAATAGGGTTACAGGTGGACCCATTACAACAATGAGATGTACAAGACGCTATGTCAAAAAACAAACTTTACAACATCTGGGTAATTTCTGAGCCATCTGAGTTGATCAATTCATCTAAACCAATTGCATCATTTCCTTCTAAAGTTCATGCTTCTGTTCTGTTTCCAATACTATTCTATTTACTAAGAAGATAGAAGTGAAATACAAGTAGCTTTTTATACATTCTTTACTATTAACTTTAATGAAATAAGTACTTGTAACACTTTCTATTATTACACTTTATTTATTGCTTTAAAGTTAACACGAAAACATGCACATATTCCCTAAAATACCTCTCTTTATGGCTTCCTTCTGGAGAGAATTATATACATTTATTTTCCCAGCTTTTTTATATGCTTTAAATTTGAGAAGTATATATTTTTGTGTCTTCTTCCCCCATAATTTTAATTTCAGTGTGTCCCATGTCAGCAGAGCAGTCTAGGCCCCATTTCTCATGTATATACCTAGTTTAAGGCTTGAAATTACTTCTTTGTCTTTGCATATACCTTAATTGGTCCATATAAAGTTGAAGTTGAATGCTCTCTGAAGAAGTATTGTCTCCTTGCTTTGGGAGTATAGCCTATGATATTGTAGACAACCGTGGTTGGTTGTGAAGGTTCTTTGACCACCATGATTGTGGAGCGGGGTGCCATCTTTATTTAGTTTTCTTTGCTTTCCTTCTCTTTATAATGTCTTGTGTTTAGCAGTGACTTCTTTCCCACACATAAAACATTGCTAGCTTTCAGTTAGACCTGTGAGTCCATATCATGATTATTATTTAGGTGTCCCAAACTATTTTCTTGACAAGCTTCTTACAGCACTATTCAGAGATTTAGGAACAATTAAAATAGTTGAGCTAAAGGATTTCTCACAAAGGGTAAAGGTAATTATAAAGCTTGATCAAAACATGTGTGATGTAACAGAGTGAAAGACAAAACCAGAGACTCAGAAACAGAGAAAGACAAAGTATATTTTGTTTGGTAAGTAAGCCTAAAAACAAAATTATTTTTAAACCTAATGGTATTTATTTTTTCTGATAATAAAAATAACACACATGAAATTCTAAAATGTAGACTACATGTATATGCACGTTTATATATAATAGTGAAGATATTGTTTAACCTTTTTATAATAATACCATAGAGAAAAAAGATCATTACTAGCATATTGTTATATATCTTTCCAGACTCTTTTAATGCATGTATCACCTAAGAGAAAACAGAACAAGACAGTGATCATGATCTGCATATTTTGTGACTTTCTTTTCCACCTTAAAATAGTGTGAATATTTTTCCATATCAATAAATAAAGATCTTCATCTTCATTTTTAGTGGTTGCATTTTATGTATGAACCATAATTCACTTATTACTACCCCTGTAATGGTCATTTGCACTATTTATAATTTTTAATATTCTAATAAATTTTGTAAGAAACAGCCCAAACCAATGTTAGCACTTGCATTTCTGTTGAATCTTAAAAAATTTTCAAAGTATAATAATTGTGAATCAGGGTCCTCATCCTTTACCCATCTCTCCTATTTGTAAGATCCAGTCCAAGTTTCTTGGGAAGCCTAAAAGACCTTTCAAAATCTAGTCTTAGCCTATTATTCCTTAAGATATAACATTATCCTCAAATGTACAGTCAATTAACATATTCTTTTCAAAAGCCAATGGGCTTCTACAGATTTCTTTTTAATTCCTGCTGTTCTTTTTCTGTTTGAAATGGCTGCCTATTCATTCTCCTGTTCTGTTACATTTCTCATTATCGAACTATCATTTAGGCCCAGCTTAAAATTAATCTTTCTCTTTGTCTCTGTGTCATTTTCCACTTCCTCATGAGCAAAATTAACTTCTCCTCTGCACTCCTGTACATGATGATTTGTTAATGTGGTATTTCTAGAATATCATTTCCTATCAATCTTAAAATCCTTCATAAGCATCTACTAAGTGCCAGTCCTTGTGTTAGATAAACCAAACAGTCTCAGCTAGCTGACTAATGCAGCTTATATCCCTGCATAATTGTTTAATAACTTCATTGTAAAGTTTCTTACAATGCTAAGAAAATTAGAAACAAGTATATATTTCTGGAGCTTTATTAACTAATTATGATTCATTTTCATAAGATGTTATTTTCAGTCTGTCTGGGAGTGACAAGGACAAGGGAAGCTGTCAGGACACTAATGTGGGCCAAGGTTAATGATAATAAACTATTGGTGGCTACTTGGAGTGTGCATAGAAATGATTATGCGGCTCTGTGTGATGGTCTGTTATGGGCTTGGGAGCAAAGATGTTTGTCATATCTGGGCTTGAGGGGGTATATGCAGTCATTGAGTGGGGTTTAGGATCCTAAGAGGGAACTGGGAAACTGGATGCAAAGAGAAATGGGAAGAGGTGAGGTTGTGAAGAAAATCTGAGGACTGTGAATGCTTTATGCAGACTGAATTTTTTTCTATGGTGGAAAAAGATATTACGACATTAGATAAAGTCTTACATCTTTTTTTCTCATTTCCTCATAGGACACTGTCCCTAAACATTAATTAATTAATTAACTAGTTAATTAATTAATTAATTTTGCACCAGGGTTTGAACTCAGGGCTTTAATTTGCCTGTCTAGGCTTGTTTGGTCAGCTGATACTTTACAACTTGAGTTATGCTTTCATGCCTTTTTTGGGCATGGAGTCTGGCAAACCTTTTGTATCTGAGATGGCTTAAAACTATAGTCTTCTAGGTTTCAGACTCCTGAATAGCTAGGATTACAGGCATGAACCACTAGTGCCTGGCTTATGTGAACAGGGTTTTCATGCACAACTGCATCTGAAAGGAAGTCTGTAGATAGGATAACAACTATCAGAGTATGTTGGAGACAGTCTGAGGGTGAGGCCACCGTTCCGTGAACCTACTACCACTTTGCTTCATCCTGCTGTAGATGTTTTCCCACAGTGCAATGTTTTTAATGGTAAGAACTGTAGACATTTGTGAGTAGGGGGCCCTTTTCAAACTGGCTTGAATAACTAAATAGAATAAAACCTTTCCAAAACAACCCTTAAGTCAGAAGAAATAGTCAAATAATTGTCATGGCTGGGAATTAGGCTTTTATTCCTGGGCAGGGAGAGAGAGCTAGGGAACAGAAGGGGAAATAAAGCATTTTTAATATGAAAATACATCTTATTAAAACTGTATATTTAATCATTTAAATTAAATCATACTGTGCTCTAATGGCATGATAACTACTCTGTTCTTTGGAGAAATACTATTGATACAGGATTATTAAAAAAATGTCTAGGAAGCTCATGACTGTTTTTGAAATTCCTTGTCATGTATTAGCATAAAACGATAATTATCAAATTATGTGATATTCTCAGGAACAACTCTTAAGAGCCTTGGATTCAAAACAGCGCCATCAGTTTCAATAGATTGGATATGTGGCTCAGTTTTAATTGCACTTAGGAGAACCTATTTGTTTTTAACATTTGAAAGCAAGTCTAAATTGTGTCCAGTGGGGGCACTTAGAGTAGCAAGCTCTGGCACCTGCCTCAGGTAAGGAAAGTTTTTGTTTATTTCATTTGTGTTGATGCTTTGACAGACGATCGCTTTCCACTTACTGCATGAAGAGCTGCCAGCCATCCCTGCTGGGAGAAGCTAGTATGGGACTCACAATGAACTTTTGAAAGAAGTTATTATGCCTTATATGGTTGATCTCCCATGCAAATAAAAGAAGCATTTCATACTGTAGCTAAATGGAATTGTTATTTCACCCAATGTAAATGTAGGCCAGCATGCTTTCTGGCTTTTATCAAACACTGTATCTTTCTCCAAAGTGGATGGCAGGCACACCTGTCTAAAAAGGCATCTGTAAAGCTGGGCTGGAAGGAGCAGAGTGTGGATTTGTATAGAAAGAATACAAATCAGGAGGATCAATACGTACTTACCAATCATACCTGAAACACTTGTTATAATGCAGATTCTGGAAATTCATCCTCAAAATATCTGAAGGTCTGAGGTGAGTCATTTTGAAAAAGTCTGTCATTTTGACACACAGCAATGTAGTATAAACTGTCTCTGTTTCTACTTTAACTTTTATTGGCATCAATACAAGGGAGTTTCATTTTAAGATATCCATGTCTGCATACAAATCTATCGTCATCAGAGTCACACTCCCGGTCACTCCCTATGGACTGCCTTCCTGAACCCATCTCAACAAGCCTCATTGCTCCATTTTTACACTTGTCTATAAAGTATTTTCACTACTTTACTCTTCCTTGACCCTCTCTGTTGGCCTCTCTCATCCAAATAGTATCACTCCCCCAAGCAGGACCTCTTTTACGTTCCTGTCATTCATTATTTTCGTGTATGTTAATTGTTCAGAGTGATTTTACCATGGTATTTCATGCATGTATATGCAGTAGTTTAATTATATTTATCTTCTTTTTTGTTCTCACTTCTCCAATCCACACTACCCCCTATTATCTAACAGCTTTCAGTGAGTTTTGTTTTGCTATTTTCAGTCAAGATGCAATGGATTTCATAACTGTTAAACTTGTAAAACTCTCTGTTCCTTTTCTACCCTTAATTCCCTCAAGCCATTCCCCATATCACAAAACAAGTGATTGTGTGTGTTATACTGTGTGTGTTTATGTAATAAATTTGACTTCTAACTTTCCTTTTTCTTCTTCATTCCTCTCAAGCTATCCTACAATTACAAATACAATGTATGCATTTATGTATATATGATCCTGTGTTTGTTTATACACATGCATACACACATATGTATTTTTTTAGGTCTAGCATCTATATATAAGAGCAAACATATGACATTTGTTCTTTTGAATCTGGCTTACTTTACTTAACATGCTCCAGTTCCAGCTATTTTTCTGCAAATGACATTATTCAATTCTTCTTTATTGCTGAATATTACATCCTCTTTTCTGGATGTATTAATTAATCATTTCTATGGCATCTGAGGTACTTTTATAACATGGCTATTGTGAATAATGATGCAATGAATATAAATGTGTGAGTACCTCTATGGCATCCTGAATTACATTCCTAAGTGTATATATATATATACACATACATATATACATAGTGTACACACATATATGCACATACGTATACACACGCATATACATATACATATACATACATCTAAGCATGGTATTGCTACCTCACATGGTAGTTTTATTTTTAGGATTCTGAGGAACCTCCTTACTGATTTCCATAGTGGTTGCATTAGTTTACATTTCTATCAAGAGTATATAAGTGTTTTCCTACATCCTTGTTTTTGTTTGTGTTTTGGTGATGGCCATTCTGACAAGTGAGATGGAATCTCAGTGTTGTTTTGATTTGCATTTCTTTCATGGACAGGGATGTTGAGCATTTTTTTCATGTATTTATGGCCATTTGTATTCTCCTTTCAAGAATTGTCGGTTCCATTTATGTGCACATTTATTAATTGCATTGATTCTTGGGTGTTTAGGTTTTTGAGTTCCTTGGTTATATTCTGGTTATACATCCTTTGTCAGAGTATATAGCTGGAAAAGATTTTTTTCCTATTCTCTAAGCTGTCTTTTAGCTTAGCAAATACATACTTCACTGGGTAGAAGCTTTTTAGCTTGATGCAATCCTATTTGTCAAGTCTTGGTCTTATTTGTTTAGCTACTAGAATTCTCTTCAGGAAGTTACTATGTATACCAATATGTTCTAGTGGTTTTTTTTCTATTTTATCCTATAGTTGCTTCAATTTTCCAGATTTTACATTAAGATCTTTGAATTGACATTATTAATACAATGTGAGAGATAGGAATTAATTTCAGTCATCAAGTAGTGAGTAGAGCCCCACTACTTGAATCACAATTCCACTTTTGGCTTTTTTTTGGTGGTTAATTGGAGATAAAAGTCTCATAGGCTTTCCTGTCTAAGCTGGCTTCAAGCTATGATCCTCAGATCTCAGCCTCCCTAGTGGCTAGGATTACAGATATGAGCCACTGTGCCCCCTTTAGCTCTTTTTGTTTTGTTTTGTTTTTGAAAGATTGCTTTGGGCTTTCTGTGCTTTTTGTGTTTGCATATGAATTTTTGGATTGATTCTTTTCTATTTCTATGAAGAATAGCATTGAGATTTTATGGCAATTCCACGGAATCTACAGATTGCTTTTAAGAGTAGAGCCATTTTCATATTATGCAAATCCATGATCATGAGAGGTCTTTCCATTTTTTGGTGTTTTCTTAAAAATATGGACTACTTTATCCATTTGAGAGTCATCCTTGTGACTGTGTATTGTAATCTGTATATTATTCCAATTTTAATAAATTTGTTGCCAAAATGATCTAAGGAAAGCTCTTACTCTTTACCTAGCACTGAATCCAGCCTCATAAGAGATGAAAAGAAGTAGTAGACCCCTTTTCTTCTGTCAAATATGCCTAAGAATATAAACAGATGCAAAATACCAATAAGTACAATTTACTGTCTTATTTCTAGGATACATCAACATTGTCTGCCTCAGGGCTTCTGAACTTACTGTTTCCTCTATACGAATCATTCTTCCCCTAGATACATTTTTTTTGTCTTACTTCTTCATCTGCCTCAGGCTTGCACTAAATGTCCCTTTAGTAGTAAGGACTCCTGTCTCTACTCCAAATGTAACTTCAGTATCCCTCATACTCCTACCATAAGCATTTCTTTTCCAGAAAACTTAAGTCATCTTATACAAAATCATTTTTACATTCTGTATTTTCCTTCTCTGTCAATCATCTAAAATGGATCTCAAGATGGCAGATAATTTTTTTTCTAAATCTCACCTGTCCAAATCATGTGTAAGCATAGTGGATAGTCAATAAATGTATCTATCCATTGAATGAATAATAACCTCCATTTGTTGAACACTTCTTTCTTGCTAGGTACTGTCCTGAGGGCTTTACATGTAGAACAAAAATTACATCTGAGTCCCTCAAGAAGTCTAGGAAGTACGAATTATGACTATATTCATTTTGCTACAGATAAGAAAAATGAAGCCACATACCTCACTAGTCCATCCAGGTGTTGAGCCAGACTTTGAATCTTAGTGATCTGATTAAGAATCTCATCCTTTTAAACCATATGTTGTACTGTCATAGATGATGTCTTTAATATTCTCCTTATGGGAAATTCTGAAGAGAATGTTTGTTTCTTGTTGTGACATTTGGAAAAGGCTGAAGGCAAAACACTGAAGCAAAGTACTACAAGATTTCTACCTTGCTCTTCTGGCCTAGGATAATCTTCTTTTCAGAAGTCTGTTACTATTCTTAAAGAACCGGAATTTTTAAATAGGAATTCTTTAGTTTCAGGATTGACTAGGCTCTTAATAGACCTAGGAATGTTGGGGGTGGATCAGGGTATCCATCACCCATTCTCAATCCAAACTGATCTCAAAGTTCATAGGAGGTATCTGTTTCTTTTGAAGTCTTTGGGATAAGACTGAATCACTGACTTGGACACCTGCCCTGGCTTATTTAGCTAATATGATCACTTGTACCACCCAGTAGAGTTCTCAGGTCAGTGTCTTTTATCACTTCATATGTATCCTTCTCAAACAGAGCATTTAGTAAGAGGCAACTTTGGCTACCTATGTTTTTCCACTTTTGTAAATGTTTTAAGCTTGTTTGAGTTTGAACAGATCATTGTGATCACAGCTCACAAGAGTCCTAGAAATATCTAATAGAGTCATGTGTTGCTTAACAACAGACATAAGTTCTAAATTTTATCACTGTGTGTATATCAAAAAGTGTACTTGTACAAACTAAGACTCCTATAATGTCAGTAGGTGATATAATCTTATGGGAATACCTTCATATGTGTGGGCCATCATTGACCAAAACAATCATCCTGCGGTTCAGGATGTACTTGTTAGCATTAGGTTTCCTGGAAGAAATTTACTGACTATTGATGATCTTCTTTCAAAATCCCTGCCACAAATGAGCAATACTAACTTAATAGTCCCAGAAGAATATATCTATCTGTCCACATTGTTGATTGGTACCTAAGTGTAGCCCATATTGTTTTCAATCATTAAGGAAGGCACAATTTGATTATGGAAGAATAATGCCAATTCTATTTTTCCCCAAATGTATTACTCTTCTTAAATTAATCTCAAAACCACAAGCCTACTTTGGTTACCCCTTGATTAAGAACATTTGATGTTATTGCCCTACCCTGGACTATCCTTTGGGAAAAAAATAACAAGGCCTTGAAATTTTAAAGCCAAGATCCACTGTCCAATATTTTAACCTCAAAAAAATGAAAAAGCCTAACCACTATAAACCCTAAACACATATAGAATGAAACCTAGGGAAACCTCATTTTCTTTTTTTTTTTGTTATTTATGTATGTATTTATTTTTAAATATATATTTTTATTGTAAAGATACTATATAGAGGGGTTACAGTTACATGAGTAAGGTAATGAGTACATTTCTTATCAAGCATTGTTACCCCCTCTTTTGTTTTTCCGCTACCATCCCTTCCCTCCAACCTCCCCTTTCCTTCCCACCTCCCCCCTCCTTCTCCCCCTATCCCCCCACCACCCTGAAGTTTTTTTTTTTTTTGTTTTGGTCCAGTCGTGGGGCTTGAACTCTGGGCCTGGGCACTGTCCTTCAGCTCTTCAGCTCAAGGCTAGCACTCTACCACTTGAATCACAGCGCCACTTCCGGCTTTTTTCTTTTTGCTTGTGTGGTGCTGAGGAGTTGAACCCAGGGCCTTAAGCATGCAAGGCAAGCGCTCTACCACTGAGCCACCTTCCCAGCCCCACCCCCTTGAAGTTGTAAAGTTTGATTTCAACATACTGTCTTGTACATCTTGTTGTTACAATGGGTCAACCTGTATCCCTATTTCAGCATTTTGTTATTTCCCTTCCCCTCCCCAAATTAGAAAAATGTACATACAAGATGCAGGGTACAAAAATCAAATACAGTAAAATCAGGAGTTATACCATGGGGAAGAGCATACAAAAGAAACAAAAAAAAATCACATAGTACATTATAAGTACATTAAAAACAACAACAACAAAGATTAAAAAAAAACCTCTTGTGTCCCTATCTTGATGTTTATTTCGCTTAGCATCATCTTATCTGGTCATATGTACATAGCTTTTGACCTTTTTTGCTTGTCCTAGACATATACTAGTTATTGCAACTAAGAGAAACCATGGGACCTAAGGGAAACCTCATTTACTATTGAGCAATGGTACATATGTAAAGATGATATTTATACAAAATGTTAATGTGTTGTGGGTGTTACCTGGCAGCAGACCAATAGTGAAGCATAAAACATTAACAGCTGAAGGCAGGTTCTGAGCCCTTGGAGTTTGTAACTTTTGTTCATTACCAAAAACCACCAAAATCATCTCGAGCTGATTCATAGAGGCATAAATAGATTTAGCTTATTAAAATCTTCAGGTCTCTGAATAAATAATGAACACATCCTTACTGTAGAACTAATATGTTGACATTAGGAAATGGGAATGAACAGACCCTCATGGAGGACGCAAGATCCATCCACCGATCATCCCATTTGAAACTGATTAAAAGTTGATGAAGTGAAAGTTCCTTCGTGGCTAGATGTGCAACAAGTCATGAGTTGTGGACTTTAATAATATATTTTCTTCACAAGCAATAGCATTGCAATTAGGGGATGCTCATTGAGGTAGAAATAATGGTAACTGCTGCAAGATGAGGTTTGCTAAAGGGAGCTCTCAGACATACACTAAAACAACATATTCCACATTCTTGTTGGTGTGTAATTTCTATTTTATTTACTTATCATCTCAGTTAAAGAGGGCTCTTGGCAGTAATGAGGCTACACAGAATAGTTTAAGATGCTACAAATTATATAAAAGATAAATCTAATGATTACCTATTCTAATGACAGTGCAATCTTGTCTTTCCTCATGGGGAAATTGTATGGTTGTGAGAAGCTCAGAGCTGGAGAGTGCACCACAGTATAAATGTATTCATTATTTTTCTGCCTGCTTTGCTTCTACATGGCTGTTCATAAAAGCAGGGTAATTCATTCAAGCAGGAACCACTTACTGAATGCTTCACAAACCTATCACTGGTGCTGTAGCCCTTGTAAGCATCCTGAAAAATATATAAAAATAGTATGTTGGGGAAAAAAAGGATGGAAAATTTTTCAGCAAGGAGCGAATGACCTCCAAAGGTGTTAGCACAATAAGAGGAAGGAGGGTCAGAGGAAAATAGCAGATTGCCACCTCATGTCTATTTACTATAATTGCCTTAAAAGTAAATACTCATGAAAGGCACATAATGAAACTTCAGAACAGACTGTCTTTCTGAGGACCTCTGTGCTCACTGTGGGAAGAAAGCTGGAGAAAACAAGTGGAGCAGCTTTGAGAGCTACAGTTCCTTTGCATAATGACTCTGAGTTGCAGGAGACATAAACATTATTTGTTACTTTTTTCCCAACTGTATCTTGTTTGAGATAAAATGGATGGTATTTTCTTCAAGAATCTTCCTTCCCAGACTTTTTCAACTAAACATAGGAACCTCCTCCACTTCCTCCTCCTCCCCTCCTCCATTGATTATTATTACAATCCCTTCTACTACTTTGGAGGAAAAAAAGACTGAGAGAAGTCTCTGTCCATAGGACAACTGGTCTCACAGACCTGTGAGCTGTAAAATGTACTTTGTTGTTCTCATGAGTGCAACATGAAGCTGGGTATTTAAAATGTGGTAAAATTCAGGGTACATGCGGTTTTAAACATTAAAAATTTTTTAAACATTTTAAAATTTCTAATTTAAATACATCTTGTGCTCCCCTCTGCATGCCAATTGCAAGTAATATGCAATTGATGATTAGTATATGCTTTTCCTGAGCAGCAACTTGAATGTGGGTCTTAGAGCAAAGGCTGTTGGTATTTTATCCATCATGTCTGTAGGTTTCCTATTGTGCAGTGGACAATATTTTCTTTTGTTGGTTTTTTTTTTGGGGGGGGATCCGGTCATGGAGTCTGAACTCTGGGCCTGGGTGCTGTCCCTCAGCTCTTCAGCTCAAGGCTAGCGCTCTACCACTTGAGCCACAATGCCACTTCTGGCTTTTTTCTTTTTGCTTATGTGGTGCTGAGGAATCGAACCCAGGGCCTCAGGCATGCAAGGCAAGCACTCTACCACTGAGCCACCTTCCCAGCCCGACAATATTTTCTTATTCTTTAGCACAAACCTGCTCCACTCTCCTAAGCCTAGGGTAGGTGCTGTAAACTCCCTGTCCCTGTGTCCTTTGCTGCCTGGGGTGACCTCAGACCCTTTGTCAACCTAGCAGTTAAGCCAGCTCACAGGCCCAACAATTGCCCACTGACAGAACAACCACTAATTCCTTTGCCATCCCTGCAGTGAGGCTTCCACAGGTGAGAGCCAGTGTGAGGCTTTCTGCCTTCATTTCTTTCTACCTAGTTCAGTTCATCCAGGGGAAGAGCCCTCGACTTAGAGTCAGAAGTTCCAAATTCAGCTATTATTTTAGAATGAATTAATAGAACTCCTCGAATCTTGGTGCTTAATACAATTTAGGATTATTGCTACACAAGCTCTAGATCAAATCTATCTGGCTATAAGCCTCTTGCTCTGTCTCAGTTATACTGCCCTACACCCATCTTCTCTATGGCCTGGGAATCCTCCACTGGCTCCAAGCCCCAGAAGAAAGGAAAGATAAGACCAGAGAGTTCCTGGATCACAAGAGAAGCTTTAAGGAAATGCAATTCAGTTACATGTCTGAGACAAAGGTCAGAGATATTTTGTAACGGGCCAGATAGTGAATATTCTGGGCTTTTCAGACCACATAGTTTCTCTCAGCCATTTAATTTTGTTGAGGTAGCATGAAATTAGTTCTATGTGTAAATGAATGGTTATGGATGTGTTGGATGGGTGGTGGAGGTTAGATTTGGCCACTGAGCTGTAAGACACTTAGACTTCTTTGGTGGAGGAGGGAAAGAAAACTAGTTTGGTAAGCACATAACCATCTCCTATAATGCTCTTACTAGCTGGGTGCTATTGGGTAACCAATGTATCCATTCTGAGCTTTAGGTTCTTCAGTTTGTAAAGAAAAGGATGTATCATCTGCCTGGAATCATCTCAGTGTTGTTTTGTGAGGGCCCAGTGGGATGTGGATGACTGGGATTTCATGGAGCATGAAACAAAACATGAGCATACAGAAAAGTCCAGTGCAGGCAGTCTTATTTCTCTGAGCCTCATAAATAGAAAATACTCTAAAGCAATGTTACAACAGCATTATTTAAAAATATTTCAGCACTAAACTTATTCCTGAAAACTCTAGTGGGCTTAACTTAATCAAACTCTTGTTTTTTTTTGCTGTGAAAAAAAAAATCATCTAATTTGATGATTCAATACAGTTAGAAAATGAATCAGGACTAGGCATGGTATCATGTACTTGTAATCCCAGCTACTACCTAGGAGACTGAGATTGAGAGGATCACAGATCAAGGCCACCACATGAGAAAATAAAAGTTAATGAGACATCTCTTCTTGTCTCAAGAAGCAAGCATAATAACTCATGCTTTGTAATCCAAGCTCTGAGGGAGTTGTAAGGAGAAGAATCATAGTCCAAGGCCAGCCATGGGAAAAACTGGGAGGCTTAAAAAAATAACCAAAAGCAAAATAAGGGCTGTAGACAAGGCTCAAGAGGTAGAGTGTGTGACTGTAAGTTCAAATCCTAAAACTGCAAGTAAATAAATAAATTGTTAGTTACACCAGAAGAAGGCAATCTTTTATTTTGTGGACATGTTAACAATATGTAAGACTTTTACTTTGCTATGTCTGCCATTAAAAATAATCACAGATCGAAAGAACAAAAATGTATTTGTTCTTCTTTAATGCTAGATGTCCAAGATTAAGGCACTGATGTCTTTGGTTCTTGCTAAAGCCAGTCCTCTTGAATTTTAGATCACTGCTTCTGTTGAGTTTTCATGGTCTTTCCTTTGTGCTTGTCTATATCTTAATCTCTTATATATTACTAGTCATATTAATTCAAGGTTCAGGTTTATGATTTCATTTCTCTTTGCTTAAGTCTCTAAAGGACCTATCTCTAAGTCACAATGAGAGCTACTACCCATAAGGGGTTAACATTTGGCCTGGGGTGGGTATGCAGGATACAATTGCGTTCATAACAATTTCTACCTCTACTCTAAAGGGAAGATGCCATCTCTTAGGACCCTAAACCAGTTTAATCTTGTTCCTCTTGTAAGAAAGTTCCTCCTTTTCCCTTTTAATTCTTACTACCCTCCATATTAAAAACAACAGTAGCATTCTTCTTTCTTAAATCTACTTGATATCCAAAAGTAGCTTCTGAGTAAAGGGAGAAGAAAGAGAACGTTTGGTTTTCTGTTCCATTTCCTCTTTTCTCTATAATTTTACTTGTTGATCTTACTAGCTTGAATTTTAAAGGGAACCACCCTTAGGAAAAAAAAGGGCTAAAATAGATAGGAGTTGGTAATAAACTAAAAATGCATTTCTATTTCAATGCTGTCTGTCACAGAAAAGGAGCTGTTCTGTGTGGGGGGTGTGTGGGTGCTTGTATGTGGGCACACATACTTCCTGCCTTAATCATTTTATTACCAGTATGAACTAGCGGGGATGAGATGAAAGATCTAAATCTGGAATTATGAGTATTAATTAGTGATTAAAAGCACTTTGAAGATGAAAAAGCAAATGCAAGGTCTTATCATCACTGTCATACTAGTACACACAAAAAGCCCTGTTGTGCTGGTCCCTGCCATCTACTTGAAGCTCATTCGTAATGAGTCACAGTGCTCAGATTTCAGTTTAAAATTCTGCATTAATTACCTGAAGGTTATCAATAAAAAATATTTACTTGCTAACTAAGCCCAGTTCTTTCATATTCTGACAAATACAGTATCATACTGTGATTAGCATTGGAAAACAACTTTGGGCTTATTTGTTTGCTTAAAACTGGACTCTGGCTATGTACTCTAGGATGGTCTTAAACTAGTGAGTCTCATTGCCTCAGGATTGAAGGCATAATGCTCCTCTACTTTGAGTTTATGATTTTAAACCTCCTACATAGTCCATATCTCCAAGTTTTCCTGTTTATTCTTTAACAAAACATTTATTGACATGCTTTGTGCTAGGTCCTAGGAATATCACTATGGGCAAAAACAGAAGTGATGGGAGAAATATTTGTAATCACATATATAAAAAGAATATACGCATATATGTGTATATGGTGCTTATGTCTACATATGAATATATTTGGGAGTGGTTTGAAACTAGATAATATGATGTTTATCATGATGTTTATCATGATTTGCTAATGCTTTGAATTTCATCCTTTTTAATGTTATGTGAGTTCTTTCACAATGAAAATTTAAGAAAACAAAGATGTGAGCTCTGCCTTGATGAAATTTATGGTACAGTAGAGAAGACTATTAATAGATATTATTCAAATTACCTCATGAATAACTAGAAGATTATACTGATATTGCACTATTAGCTATGGTCATACTCTACTTCAACACCTACTAATCCCCAGAAATTTGCCTGGCAACCACAGCACATTCTGTCCCCAAGGTGTTTTGGTTACCTTACAGTTAATGTCAGTGACATGGTTTATTCCCTTTCTTACTTAACTTCTTAACATCATTTGAACCTGATCAGTGCTCTTGTCCTGTTTGTCATCTTCTCTTCTATCTGAGGTTTCTTCTGTCTCATCTCTCCTCATATTTCCTCCTCAGAACCTTTCATGGGCCTTTTTCCTTTGTTCATTTCTTACAATTTGGTAGTGTTCAGATGTACTCTTGAGCCCATTACTGGTTTTGGTCCATGATTAGCTCCAGATCTTTGGTCCAAGTGTGTACTATGAGGTTGTGTTTTACATATGTATTAGGTTCTAAATTCAACCTGATCAGCCTTTGCACAGTCTCAATATGATCCTCGAAAATTCCTGAGAAGATTTTATGATGGAGGGTGGTATGCGAATTCAGACAAATCCATTCCAGCATTTGAACATCCCTGTTTTTCTTCATTTGAGTAATTGATAAAGTGTTTTGTCCTATTGCAGAAATATTGCTGTTTGGTGAACTGTGGACTTGGTGAGAGTTATTATGCACAAGGTCTCAGAGGGGAGGAGTAGATTCATGTCTCCTGCTTCACACTGACTTCATGAAGAGAGTGACACGACATAACCCATTAATACTTAACCCATTAACTCTCTCATGCTCTTCTTTATTTGTATAATTTTATGGCTGACAGGGTAGCATAAGACTTTTATTTATTAAGCACAAGTATGGTACAGCCTCCCCATTTATCTAATATCTTTTTACCATTTCATGCTGTTAGTCCAATAAGTAAAATATCTGAATTCTACTTCTGAAATAGGCATCAATTATATTTTCATTTTTTAATGGATCAGAATGCTATCCTATCTTTCTGGCTTATTCCTCCAAACCACTTCTTTTCCTGCCTTTCCTCCAACCTTCTACCTATTATTCACATGAAGCCAGAGAGTTTCTAAAACTGCAAATCTGATTTGCAGGAACCGGTCACGACTGCTTATCATCTTCCAACAATTTCCCATTGCCATTAGGATGCACCTAAACTTCCAGAGGTGGCTTATTTTTTTATTTATTTAACCCTTTTAAAATTAAGCTCATTCCCCAAATACACATTAGGTATCTATCATATAAGTCCCAGACACTATTGTCTGTGATGAGAATACCATAGTCACCCCAACAAACAAACCCTGTGCTCTCCTGGAACTAGACAATCTCAGATACACTGTGGATTTCTCATACCCCTGATGTTTTGCATCTATTTTTTTCCAACCTACCTACACCCCAAAGACCTTTTCCATCTATTCTTCCTTGGTCTGATCAATTTATTTATCCTTCTAGTCTCACTCCAGAGATGATGTATTTAGGAAGTGTTACGTGTGGTTGAAATTTTGTTTGTTAACTTGACAGGCCACAGTGTTCAGATATTTGGTCAAAATTTATTCTGGATGTTTCTTTTTTTTTTTTTTTTTTGTTGGCCGTTGGGCTTGAACTCTGGGCCTAGGCACTGTCCTTCAGCTCTTCAGCTCAAGGCGAGCGCTCTACCACTTGAGCTACAGCGCCACTTCCTGTTTTCTGGTGGTTTATTGGAGATAGGAGTCTCACGGTCTCTCCTGCCCGGGCTGGCTTTGAACCGAGATCCTCAGATCTCAGCCTCCTGAGTAGCTAGGATTACAGGCGTGAGCCACCAGCGCCCGGCTTATTCTGGATGTTTCTAGTAAGATGTTTATTGGATGAGGTGAATATGTAAATGAATGGACTGAGAAAAACATGGGTGGGTTTTGTCCAATCTAATGAAATATTGAACAAAATAAAGACCTCTTCTGATCATGAAGTGATTTTGATTTTTAAGGGGATGACTTTTGGACTTCACTTGTAGCTCTTCCCAGCCTGCCAACCTATTCCATCAGACCTGTACAACTGTGTGAGCCAATTCTTTAAAATCCCTCAGTATATATGCATATTCTGTTGGTTATGATTCTCTAGGGAACTCTGACTAACACATCTCCTGACTCATCAGGTTTGAGTTAGGGGCTCTTACTACGCAGAGTACCTTCCCACAGCTCCTGTCATAGAGATCACCACAGCATATGGTAAGTGCCTGTTTACTTGTTGAAATTTCCTCCTACACCTCCTATACCAGGACAAGGGCCATCTCTGTTTTGCTCACCATTGTTCCATCCTTACACTTGTAAAATTTATTTTGTTAATGAAGCTTGTTTCTTCAGGAAACCTTTGAGAGGTCTTATTTATTTTTGAATTTATCCACAATTTGGTTGCATATCACTCTTTGAACAATAAATTTTGATCTGAGTTTAAAACATTCCTCTGAGATCAGAAGGAAGCCAGGAGAAATAAAGATGTGGCACTGACCCAAATTAATTACCTTAACTCTTTTTCTGAGTTTATGAATACTCACAATCTGAAAACCATGTGGGGGCTTATGTTTTTCCATGCACTTTTTTGTTTCTTTAAGTCAGCAATTGTTTTTAATCTATGAATGGTCCTGTACCACTGTTGGTCAGAGTCCTGTCACCGTTTCAAAATATCTGACATATATCAACCTAAAAGGGGAAAGAATTATCCTGATTCAGAGTTTCAGAGGTTTTAGTCCATTGTCATATGGCTCCATTGCTTTTAGGCCTGTTATGAGCCAGAGGGTCATGGTGAAGAGCATATGGGGGAGCAAAGTTGCTCAACTCATTGTTGCTGGGAAGCAAAGAGAATTTTGTTTCTTTTATAATAAAACTTCTTCCACGACAGCCATTCATCTGTGAGTCCACAAATGGATTTATCCACTTACCAGGTCAGAGTTTTAAAAATTCAATCATTTGCGGAAGGCCCTACCACTCAACACTACTTCAACATATGAGCATTTGGGAGACATTTACAAACCAAATCATAGGGCATGAAGAACTGGTCAATGGTAGCATGTACAAGGTCACAGATTCAGTCCCCAACACCATGAGGGAACAAAAGGAACCAAACATAGCAATGTTCATGAGGATTTACCTCCCTGATTGTCTTATCTTACAGAATCTGGTTGTGAGGTCTTTCTGTCAATGTCTATGACTGATAACTGTTTATACATTTGAAAATTAATCTTTTGAAAAAATGGCGATTTTCTTATTGTCCCCATTAATAACACATGTATCAGTATCATCAGCATCTCTGCTCAAAGGCTTGACACAGGGCAAAGAGAACCTGCAATCATGACAAACCAAGATACTAATTGAAAACTTTGTAGTCTTCTAAATATGTCCTAACAGTGAGCATATGCTGTGCTGATTTTGAGAAAAGAGTTTTCTTTATAATCATTATAATATTATAAGAGCAGCATTGCACTCCTGAGATTCCTCCTCTAGGAAAATGCTATACTCAACTTCTGAAAGACAATTGAGAAATTTGACTACTTGATATTTTTTAAACATAAACATACACACATATACACACATGTATACACATATACACATGCACACAAATATATGTATACACATAAAAACACACACATATAGTCTCTAATCTTGGAATTGTTCTCCACAATCTCAGTTTGTCTGAATTCAGGAAGTTCATCATTCAGGAAAGAAACATCAACATTCTTTTAGCTTCTTGCTGACTACAAATGATGGAAAGTCGTTTACAATGGAGAGCAGGCTGCTGGTTTAGCTATGAGTCATGCCTGTCCAGATCTCCGGTGACTCATTTTCCTTCATTAAACTGAGCACAGTCAATAGCCCTTCAGTTTTCTGAACAGTAGATCCAACTGCACTAATGACTGGCTGTTGAACAAGTTTAGCTATGTTCTAATTTATTTATTAAGCAACAGTAAAACAAGTATAAAGTACCCATCAATGGATAATGGGAGGACATTAGTGTTTCTGCCCATGAATTAGAACTAAAACACAGCTTTTTTTTTTAGTTGAAAATGGAGAAGACCAGGCCTGTGCCTGTCAGGGATATAATGCAATTAATTTTCTAGGCTCATCTTCCTCCCAGGTTTCCCTGTTTCATTCTGGTAGTTAGTTATCTGGGAAGCCCCATTTTCTGGGCCTCCTTTGTGTGGTATAATGGTCAAATGATTTCCATTCCACCCCAGTGTTTTCCTGTTGTGATTCACTTACATACCCTTTTTGTGATGTTCCACTTTTTTTCTATTCCTCTGAATATGTTTGCCTATTGGTCCCTTTTTTTCTCATCTAGCATTCCTCTAAAAGGTTCCTGGAACATCTTAGAATCCTGGAACATCTTAGAATCTCAGGGCACTCACAGATGGACACATCCTTAATTTTATCCCTATTGACTCCTCACTTGTCCGTAATAATTTTTTTTCAAATTTTATTTTATTGGAACGATGCTGTATAGAGGGGGTATAGTTACATGAGTAAGACGATGAGTACATTTCTTGTCGAGCATTGTTACCCCTTCCCTTCTTGTTCTCCCACTATCCCTTCCTTTTACCTCCACTCCCTCCCCCTCCTCACCCAAGTTGTGAAGTTAATTTCTGATATACTGTCTTGTGAGTATCATTGTTGCAATGGGTCCTTAATAATTTTTTAAAAATTAATATTTTAAGGCCAGGTATTGTGGCTTATACCTATAACCTCAGCTCCAAGGAAGGTGGAGATAAGCAGATCACAGATACAGGATCATAATCCAGGGAAAAATGTAAGCAAGACCTCATCTCACAGAAACAAAACTGAACGAAACAGAGATGGTGGTATGTAAACCAGTTATGTGAGGAACAGAAGTAGGAGGATCTATCTCAAAGGCCAAACTGGGGGAAAATGTGTAAGACCCTGTCTAAAAATTAACTAAAGCAAAAAATGCAGCAGTGGCTCAAGTGACAGTCTTCCTGGAACACATGTGGATCAGAGTTCAAGTCCTAGTACTGACAAAAAAAATCCAATTGCCTGGCCTGGGTAGCTCATGCCTGTAACCTACTTAGAAGGCTGAGATCTGAGGACTGTGGTTCAAAACCAGAACGGGAAGGAAAGTCTATTAGACTCAAATCAAATTAACCACCAAAAAGCCAAAAGCAGAGCTGTGGTTCAAGTGGTAGAGAACTAACCTTGAACTGAAGAGCTCAGGGACAGCACCCAGGCCTAGAGTTCAAGCCCTAGGAGTAGTGCATGCACGCACATGTGCGTGCACGCGCGCGCTTGCGGGCGCGCGTGCGCACACACACACACACACACACACACACACACACACACACACACACACACACACACACACACACACACACACACACACACACACCACATCCCAGAATAGTAATACATTGTTTTGGAATTGAATTAAAAGGTAGTCTAATGTTGGACTTTGAATGGTGTCTCTTATTTTTAGTTTCCTTGTTGGATATTGAACCTAAGGCTTCACAAATGCTAGGCAATCAATCTACCACCATGGCATACAAGGAGCTTTGAAAAGCAACTTTTAGAGGAGAGCTTTGGAGTTACATCGGTCTTGATTCAAGGCTGAGTCTTGTTAAATGAGTGATTTTAAGCAACTTTTCTTGACCTTAAGTTTCCTCATCTTCAAAATAAAGGAAATAAGAAAAGATTTATCAATTAATGAGTTAGTAAGAGTGTTTTGTTGAGATATGATAGAAACCTTTTTAAAAATCATGGTTATATGAATTCTAGGTATATTTTCATTTTGCCAAAAGTGTTGGGAAATTTTTTAACCATTGCACAATAGTGTAATGGTAACAAATGTCTAGCCACATTCTTTGTTGTTTTTTTCTTTTTTGCATAGAAGGCAGAAACCAGAAGCCAGTTGGGAAAGAAAAAGAACTGGCTGTTATGGATATGATCCCTCTATATTTACTGGCAAGTGAATCGAGGGACAGACACGTTACATCTAACTTGCTTCCTTCAATATCAGCATCCTAGTAAGCATTCAATATATGTGATCATACTGTTACAATCATAGAAGGAGAAATCTTTTTTTGAGAAATCTTTGAAGAGGCATTAAGTTTTAGTTTTCAAATTATCATTCTTTACTGATATTTGTCAGTTTCCTATTGAGCAGTGACTTTCTATTATTCTGGAAGGCTTGGTTACTTACACCTATGCTATTTTGTTTTGCCCTGAAAACAACACTGTTCTATTCTGGTTCAACACTATTATCCATTTGAAAGAAGCAGAAACTCAAAGACAAAAATAATTTCTTGCCAAACATAGGTACTGTGAGTGTGAAGGGGGATTAAACTGGGATTGTCACAGGTTAAGTGGAATGTGACTCACATTATTCAGACAAGTGAGGACTACTCTTGAAAAAGTAACCGATTTGGAACTAGAAGATAATCTTCTAACAACACTATGTAAGGCTCTGCTACAATTTCTAGGTGATGATATTAGGCAGAAAATTAGTGCTTTGAGAGCCATATGAACATTACTATAAAGAAGTCTGATCATGGCCATTCTGATCAAAGTATGCATGAGATGCCTTCTCAATCAATAGCTAAGTACAGTGACATGACAGCTGTCATCCCAGTTACCATGGAAAGATTGTATTTTCAGGCCAGCTTGGGCACAAAAAGTTCACAAAAGCTCTTTTCCGTGGAAAGAAACTTGGCAGAATAGCATGTACTTATCACCCTAGCTACCTGTTAGAGGCATAAACTGATGATTGCTGGCCTGGCATAACCCTCAGGAAAAATGTGAGGCCTATCCCTAAATAACCAGTGCAAAGACAGACTAGAGGCAAGGCTCAATGGGAGAGTACAAAGCCCTCAGTTCAAATCCCAGGACTGTCCCCACGAAAGTACAGAAAAAGCCGTCACATCAAATAGGTGCCAAACTGGTCTGCTAATGTGCTGGCATGGCCACTCAATGAATTGATTTGCTTATTTATTATGCATTCAAAACAATACAGGGAATTCACAGACTCATTTGTCTATTGTAACAACAAATTACACCAAAATCACTGTCTTACATGGGGTGTGGTAGCTTGTACCTATAGTTCTAGCTATTTGACATTCTTAAGCAAAAGGATCACTTGAGCCCCAAACCAGCCTGGGAAATATAATAAACCCTGTCACAAAATAGTTATGTCTTAAAACAACAACAAGTAGATGCATTCATGATGCCTTTGGTCTGTTGTTTTGACTGGGTTGAGCAAGGTGGTTTAAATGCTGATCTCGATACCTTGGTCAGGTCACTCACACGTGGCTGCAGTCAGATGTGGCAGCTCCATTGGGGAAGGCTGGCTTCAGGGAGCTTCACAAACATGCCTAGTTCTCACTGTCAAAAATTCTCAGCTTGCAGCTGGTCTATCTCCTCTCTGTAGTCTCTCATGCTTAGACTAGTCCAAGCATCTTCTAAGGCTGACAATACTACGTCAAGAGCATGGAAACAGAAGCTTCATGCCTCTAGAGACCTTGTTTTGGAACTAGAGCACTTACTCACTCTGGGACTCAGGACAAACGATCAGGTTTGACATGCTAACCTTTACACTCAAGAGTTAAGCAACCTCTTCCCCTAGTCCCCCTCGGCTAGTAGTGGACATGGGGCCTCACACTATACTACAATCACTATACTACTGAATTTCATCCCAGCAACAAACCCCACCTCTTAATGGTAGCAGCAGTAAAGTGGTGCAAATTTCTGACTAGTTGTTATAATCTATCATAATCTTTATGCAACAGATATGACCCTGAGCCGTAAGGCACAAAAATTGAGAATAAAACTCATATGCCTGGGAGAGTTAGATAAGCAGCTAGTAATGACAAAAGAAGGTAAAGGGTATCTGGACAGAAGGGCTAGCATGGGAGTAGCTAACACAAACTGAAAAGTATTTCTCTGGTCGTGGTCTGGTCAAGATTTATATATATTTATATATGGAATGGTTTCTTTCTTCCATTCACCATTAATAGGATTGAGGACGAGTTGGTAAGAGAATGAGTATCACAATGAGTTATACTGGTGGATGAGGAAAATAATATGTTTAGATGTTCCTTGCCTACTTATAAAAGGATATATGGAACTGAAGTCATTAAAAGGAAGAAATGGAGGGTCCTCTGCTACATCATTGTCCTCTGATTGAATCCCTGCTTCGAAGGCTTGAGAATTTTGAATTTTGTTTATGTCTATGATTCTAGAATATTCAAAGCATACCAGAGCCATTTGAGAATAACTAGTGTGCAGGCAGTGTGGCTCTTGACCTGTCTATACTCAATTTAATATTAAACAAAGTGAAGTTAAATTGAAGATATCTGACAAGTGGCTTCAACTCTAACCAGAAGCCTTAAATTGAAGAAGAAACAAAAATCGTACTAGATAATAGAGCCAGGTAGATTTATTGTACATATGACAGTAGGGAATTCCTTTAATCACATATTCTCAAGTGCCTTTGGGAACTTGGACAATAATAAAGTGTATGCTGAAAGGAATCAGTGACAGCACTCTCCCAAAGGAGAAAAAAAAAAGATACTGAAGCTCACTATCCAACGATTCTTGAGGGACTGAAGAGAGCAAATCTCTCACAGCTCCTCATAACCAGGACTGGAGGAGCACTGGGCTGGAAAGTACCTAGGAAAACTATTATGATACCTGGCTAGCTTTATTGTGAAGCTGGTTCATGCAACCATGTAATGTAACAGGGATTTAGAGGAGAAAACTGAATTGGAGTTAGGCAGATCATTACAAGCCATGTCTTCACATTTCTGGGTGACTTTGTGGTTTATGTCGCTGGTCCTGGCTAATGGAGACCAGACTGAGGTCAGAGGGAGTTCCAGATGGTTGGGTGCAAATTCTACGACGTAGTGGCCCAGATGGCTCTTGTAATCAAATTAAATACCGGCTATCAATCAGTGAGCATATATTTAGCACCTCTTATTGCTAGACATTGTGCAGATAGATAAGAATATATATTAAGACTACTTGCTTATCTCATTTGAGTCTGCTGTCTAATTGTCAGATCTAAGAATGTGAGACAAAACTCAACTTCTATTTCCATTTCAGTGAAGATGTATAAAATTGAGTATGTGTATGTGTGTTTATTTTAATATTCTCTAGCCATCTTTCCTTTATGTGATGACTCAGACAAGCTTTTTTTCCATATACAATATTTATTTTATTTTTTAATATATATACTTTGTTGTAAAGATACTGTACAGAAAGGCGTTACAGTTACATGAGTAAGATAATGAGTACATTTCCTATTGAGCAGTTACTCCCTCCTTTCCTTCCCACCCTACCTCCCCAACTCCTCCCTCCTCACCACCCGAAGTTGTACAGTTTGTTTTCAACATAGTGTCTTATGCATCTCATTGTTACAATGGGTCAACCTGTATCCTTATTTCAGCATTTTGTTATTTCTCTTCCCCTCCCATAAGATGATGCTAAGCAAAATGAACCCCAAGATAGGGACACAAGAGGTTTTATCTTTCTTGCTGTTGTTTTTAATGTACTTATAATATACTATGTGATTTTTGGGGTTTCTTTTGTATGTTCTTCCCCCCATGGAATAACCACCGTATTCACTGCATTTGATTCCAGTGCATTGCATCTTTTTTTTTTTAATTGTGAAAATACTGTTCAGAGGGGTTATAATTACATGGGCAAGATAATGAGTGCATTTCTTATCAAGCATTGTTGCCTCCTCTTTGTTTCCCCTTCCCATCCCATCCCATCTAATTGCATCTTGTATATACATTTTTCTAATTTGGGGAGGGGAAGGGAAATAACAAAATGCTGAAATGAGGATAGAGGTCAGACAAGCTTTTAAAATATGGCTGAAAAATTTTCCACTGGTGAAGAGATGTAATGGTGATTATGTGCAACACCAAAAGGAAAAAAAATACTGTCATGAGATATCCAAGTCTCATTTGTCAACCTTGCTTTATTAATAAGTGACAATAATATTAGGAAACCTACATTGAATGCTATGAACTGTGAACTCTTCTACATACTTCATATTCATTCTCTAATTTAATCCTCCTGCAAGTCTCTGCAACCATTGATATCAATATACATAGAGTCTGAGAATGAGTATTGTGAAAAGCTCAGATTGCCAGGATGTTGGATGATCTAGAGTTTGGATGATGATTACATGGGCATTTGTCCTAGTTCTTTTGATTCTTGATGTTCTCAGTTGAAAATAAGGGAAACTAACTATTTAACAGAAGTAGAAAAGGAATGCATTGGAGAAATAATAGGCTTTTCATCGAGAAGACAGAACTTGAGAACAAGGCTTAAAATATAGATAGAAAGCAAAAAGATACTCAGGAACAAATTACACAGAGAGGTGCCATAGGCCTAGTAAACCTGGGAAACTTACCGACACTGTTGCCAGTGGCCACTTGCAAAAAATGAGAGAATGAAAGGTGATACCTCATGTCTAGGTTCTCTATCCAAAATCACTGCCACTAATCACCTTTGGCCTTTTTTTTTTAAATCTCAGTGTCAAGTCTGGGTCTCATGTCTCAGTGTCTGGGGAGAAGACAAGAATTACATGTCTTCCTTCAGCTCTGGTTTTCACAACTTTTATAACACGTTGCATGCTGAGTAAGCTAGCAAAACAGATAACCCTTTTCAATATTTTACTGAAAGTTACTGCTTCAATCTTACATGGTCAGGAATTAGGAGGACATTTAGGTAATACATCTTAATTTCAAAACTGAAAAGTTTAACAAATTCATTTTAGTTCAACAAATAACTATCAAGCACTTACTATATGTTAACACTCTACTAATAACAGTGGCTACAGAAAAGTACAGCTACAGAATCCAATGTTAGCTTCAGATGAATTATGAAAACAGAAACATCTTCACTTAGCACTCTTGGTACTCCTGTAATCCCTCTTGGTTAAAAGGATCTTTTCATGAAGCAAATATATTCTGGAGAGAAACAGTAGTACTTATGAGTGCTTACTATGTGTCAGACAGTGTTCTGAATGCTTTGCATTATTAACTCATTAAAACAACAAGAGCAATGAGGGTTGCTTTTTATGATTCCTTTCATACTGTAATGTTTAGCAGAGTGCTGGATATAAAGTACATGCACAATAAAAGCTTCTTGAGCCCACTATTATATATGCATAGGTATGAAGCTAGTAAATCCTATGAAATCAGACCTCTTCTCAGATCATTTAGGGTTGAGAGTAATGGAAGATTCTTTTAAAAAATGATGAAACAAAGGAAAGGCGCTTGAATGCCACACTTGGCAGCTGGATGGCTCTGCTTTCTTATTAGGTGTCCCATCTCCACAAAGTGAAGACCACCCACAAGGGATTCCCTGGGCAAATGCCCAAATTCCCTGTGGGATAGATTGACCTTGGAGGAATTAATCTTATGTAAGCAGGACTACACTCATTAATCATTCACAAGAAGTCCTTATTTATGAACTAATTTCAAATAGACATATTGAATCCATTTTCTCAAGTAAAAATGGAGTTGGGTAAATCATAAACAGCTAAATTATAGTTTTGGCACATACACAGGGTTTTGTTTCATAGTTAGAATTATTTGCCTCCTAGAGTAACCTAATACAATGGGAACACTTTGCAAAACACTATAGACTGAGTGTTTATAGAGACTTCCATCTGATTTACATTTAAGGAACATAAAACTAATTGCAGAGAGACTGTGCTACTAAAGTATTAAACCTAAGGGACAGCTATGTACAAACGCTTATAGAGATGCCATTGTGACTGAAATAGAGACCTTCAAAATTAATTTCCACAACTGGAAATAAGGTATCTTAGAATGTCCTCAATGGACACAGATATACTATAAATGATTCCCAGACAAAGTAGCTGTTATATGAGAACATCTTTCTAATATGAGATTAAAATCTGAAATTGCAAGTAGTAATAAATATATCCATCTACATTAGTGCAAAAAAGTGACAGTATTGTAAGAGCAATAGGCAGGAAGACAGCTAATGGTCAGTTCGTATGATTAATTGCCTTGCTGTGACTGCAATTGCTTCTATTCTTGCTAAATAGCCTAATTTTTCTTCTTCCTATAACCTCACATGTATATTAGGGAAAGTTTTCTTCCCAATAATATTATTACTTTAAGCTACTTAAAATAAACTGTCTAAAACAAAAAAAATCACCCTTCTGAAATTCTATGGTAGAAGTCAGTAAATCTACAAGTCGTTTAGGATGCAAAATTCTCCAGGAAATACATATTGCCTTCCTATTTTTTTGGGGGGGTCTTTTTATTATTTAAATTTACTTATTTTTATTTTATTATTTTCCTTAAGTCATACAAAGGAGGTTACAATTTAACGTGTCAGTTTGTGAGTACAATGCGTCTCGATCAATGTTGCACTGTTTTTCTCCATCTCTCCCAGCTCCACCTATTCCCTCAATTTACCTGGTTTCATTTTCACATATATACCTTGACATTATGGCTGCATTCAACCACCCTTTCTTTTTCCACTCATCCCTCCCAATCCTCTCCCCCTGTCCCTCCCACCACCCTTAATCTCCCTCCTCACAGGTCCCCCAGCTCCCTGGAATTCATTTTGTTAAACTGTATGTTACTTGTTCAAAACATGTTACGCCATTTGGAATCCTCCCTTGCATATACTATACTTTAATTAACATGTTTATTTGCACATGTAGTTAGCCTTGTATATGCTTACCTATATCTATATCTCTCTGTATATAAAATGTAGATCTATTTAACTTCCACATATGAGAGAAAACGTGACCACTTTGTTTCTCAAGTCCATCCCTTTCCCCATAAATGACATAATATCATTCTGATAGATGATTAAAATTCATTTTGGGGTCTTTTTTAGTAATAATTTCATGTAGCAAGAGTTACTCTAAAAAGTAGTAAGAATAATATTATAGATTGGGAGTATGATACTATTCCTTAACTCCCATGTACTGTACATAATGCTTTAAACCCATCTGCATCCATGTGTCTGTGCCTGTGTATATAAACACACATAATGACCTGTTTTCTCTGAATACTGTTTGTGGGTTCACTGTTTTGTCTTGTCTTTGCTGTGGTGTTGCCTGTAAAGGTTTAAATGAAATTTATAGCATGCATCATGTATTGTACGTTTGCCTGTCATATAATAATCAGCATGCAACAAAAGCCACATATTTGCACTGTATATTTAAACCTAGTAAGTAATCATATACAAAACAATGCAAAAATGTGAACATTGTATGGCAATTAATAACATCTCTGCCAGTGTAAATACGTTTTTTTCCCCATAAATCATTTCCAGCTTGTCAAAATGGATCTGTGCTGGCAAAGAAACAAGGGTAATGTTTCAATTTTCTCCATCTGGCAAGAAATTTTCTGTTAGATTTCCTCCTTCCTTTTTTCAGTTACAGAATTTATATGAGCAACTACATCTAGTGTGATTAAGAAAGGGTGCAGTGTGAGAATAAAGAACAATACTGAATATTAGGGACTTGACTCTGAATAACTGCCCCAAATTGTACATTCATGTCACACGTGCACATAACAGAAAATATTTGGTTGTTGAAGCATAAAAATGATTCTCTTTGTAGCAAAACATTGCTCTCATTAAATAAAGCACAACTTTCTTTTAAAACATTTTCCTCCCTTAAGATCTTGAATACATTTTAACTTGTTTGGCATAATTTTGTACAGTGATTGAGAATGCATTTAATCCTGGATTTTTTATTGTGTCTTTGTAGAAATTAGTAGCATGTATACAGACATAAATTCCTAATATGAATCTGGAAAAGAATTTACTCTTTCATGATTCAGTATTTAAAAACAAAGCATAATAGAGAAGGCACACACTGTATACAAAGAGTGCTTAGCGATATCTAACAATAGCAAAACATTTTATTTTATTTTTTTTTCACAAAACATCTGCAATTTACTCTGATCATCCTGATGTGAAACCATGGACAGACACCAAAAATCTACTTGTTTTCATGGACATTAATAAACACTTTCCAACATTCTTCTCTTGTTATATCGAAATGTTCTCAGAGCTCATACTGTGTTAATTTGCCTAATAACCCAGCTGTCCACAGTTTGAGTGGGAGAAGGTTTGCAAAATCAACGTGTATGTAAATGCTTTGATGTGTTCGTGTAATGTCTTGCTGGAAATCTAGCACAATGAAACCAGGCTGACACCTGCCTATGCATCCAGATACCTATGCAAAAGGTAAGTGCAGAAAACAAGAAGCCCAGAGAGCTCATTCATACCCAGTTTGGGACTATATTGTTTGATGCTTTGGGAAGTTTATTTTTCTCTATCTAGTTTTTAAAAACTATGATTAGTTCAGTAACTGCTCTCTGGTAAGTTCCCTCTCTGGCAGTTCCCTCCCTCTCTGGGAGGGAAAGGAATGGCATGTGCCCTTCCAGGATAATTCACAGGCACATGGTTAATGATTGTGGACAAAAACTTCCAGGTAAAATTGCATAGTGTGTGAACTGTGAGTACCACCCCAGTCTCCCAGGGAGTAGAGATTAGTACAGTCTCTCTGGGTCACACAACCAACCAGCTTGTGCATTTGTGTGTATGTGTGTGACTTTATCCATCATGTAGGTCACTGAAGAGATGGCTCCAGTGTGCTGATATTAATCACTTGGAGCCAGGGTGCTCAATTGTCACTTACCCTTGTTGCAGATAGTTTTAGATGCACATATGGAACATTATTTGTCATGCACTCTTCTGAGACCCCTAGAATGTCAGGACATAACAGATGATTAAAGGATTGAGAAGCAACCTTCACTCTGAATATCTTTGTCTTAAATTGTCAGACCAAAGCTTTAATGCAATTTGATGGTTTAGTTTTCTTGCACTTAAGTTTTATGGGCACCTGCCAAAAATAATTTGTGTAAAATTGTGATTTGAGGAAGTGGCTGCAAACAAAAGACTTAGAATTAAAGTATAATCAAATGAATAATTTCTTCCTCTCCCCACTACTAACTTCCCCCTTTTGCTTTCTTTGTTTTCCTCTCCTACATGAAGGTATATTATTCAAGTTATAGTTTCTATCATCTACTCATTTGGGGTATAAACTCTTACATGGAAGGACTTAGCCTTATTTCACATGCGATCTGGTTTGAATATGATTTTGCCTTCCTGTTTCATCGTTCTATTATATTCAAAACACTGTATGCCTTAAGCTGCGTACAGCCCTCCACTCAGTAGGTGAAAATTGGGTTATGTACCTATTTTCAGTGTTTCTACAAAAACCTTTTTAGGATTCAAAAAGTTAATAAAAGTTATACTGAGAAATGGACCAGATATTTTCATATAAATTTTAAGAAGGAATAATATATGATACTCTGTTTATGCTACATTGTAGAAATGTATGAAGTGAACATGCAGGGTGTTAGGGAGGGAAGGGAAGCTATGGTCACCATGGTCTGAGGTGATGGAGCGCTGGAGGAAATAGGAAGGTTGACACTTGGCCATCTACCTCTCCCTGGGAAGAACCATTATTCCCTTTCAGGCTGGTACCCAGAAAGGAGCAGGGGAGGGAGAACTTATTCTGCCTTTGAGCATTTCAGTCAAGTTGTTTCTCTTTTTCCTTTTTCTTTTTCATTAGACAACAACCCCATAAAATGCTCTATTTTTTTAAACAAAAGATCAAAGATTTCCTTATTGCCTTGAAAGATTTTGGCATTCACCTGACAGAAGGCAGTGGGTTGGGCCAAATAAATTTTCGTAAATCCTTGCAGCTCATAAATGCTAATGCTGTGGGGTTTGTTTTTTTTGGAGGGGGCGCTATATTTGGATTTGAACTCAGTGCCTCTTATTCAGCTTGCTTGCCCATCTAGCCATCTACCACTTGAGCCATACCACAAAGCCCTGTTTTGTATTGGTTATATTGAAGATAGAGTCTCATAGACTTTTCTACCTGAGCAGATTTGAACTGCAGTCTTTCAGATTTTAGTCTTTAATGTGGCTAGGATTACACAACTATGCTATTGAGTGTTAATCTTCCTTAACTTGTCTTTGTTATCTTCAAGCAAAACAATGATTTTTTTTAATAAGTCTGTAGAGTATTAAACATTGGATTTCCCTCCAGCCAGGTCAACTCTGCAAATTTGTCATCATCCATAGATCTTTGATTTCACCTGTGGAAAGGCAAACATGGATGTGGGGAAAGATGAATGAACATCTGATTTTCCTTTTGGTTCTGAGCTGACAAATGGAGGTTGTTTGGGGTGTATAATTCTCCTTTCTGAACCATCTAGAAGATGCCATTATCCATGGTGATAAGCCTCATAAATTCAAAGGGATTAAGATATTCATTTAAAGAGTGAAAGATTAAATTAGGGGCAGATAGAACATTGGATGAACTAAAGTCGAGGCATGCAATATTATTTCCAACCATAGCTGTGATAGTTGTTTGGAACAAACTTTTCTAGAACTCTTTACAGAAAACTATAGATCTCTATTTGCATTATTTTTCATAGTACTGGGATTTACCTCAGAGCTTCATACTTTCTAGGCAGGTGCTCTAATACTAGAGCCTCCAGGCTGGCCTGAATAACAGATATAATGCTCCTACATCCATCTTTTTTTCTGTTGAGATGGTACCTGGCGTAGCCTGTAACAATGAGCCTCCCAATCTCTCGTATTATATTTTTTAATAAGTCATAAGTTCAAATTTACCTGGAGCAACTGAAAAGATAGAAACCAGAAATTAGTATGACCTAGGATGATAACATTGTTCTTATTTTTTTATAGCCTAAAGATTAAAACTAAAAAATACTTAAGAGTTTAAGATCATCTGAGGAAGCAATATGAGAATCTACCCCTTTTTACACTGAAACATGACATATTTATGTATTCACTCCAAAATTAGCTTTGAGACATTTGTAAAATATACCACTATAAGGTTAATAAAGCTAAATACTACAAGCAAAGACTTTAAAGTCAAGTAAACGTAGGTTTGAATTTGTCACTATGTGAGCCTTAACAACACTCAAGTTTATTCAGCTATAATTTGGTCAAATAACATTTATCTTGTAGGATTTTTGTGTATAGAAACAGCACACACATAAGCACATACACATACATATAATACTTGCAAAGCTCTTAGCATAAGGTTGGTATATGTGACATATAACTATATTTATTAATATAGTCTTTCCACTTAATGTTATTTCATTTAAACTGTGCTGTTTAATTTACTAGGCTTGATTGATCGATTGATAGCATCTTTTCATTCTTAATAGTATTAATTAGAATAGACGAAGAAAAAAGAATGAAACTTAATTTCCCCTAGAGTCCTTAGGGATTTCTGTGGGTCAATTTATTAATGAAATGTGAAGAACATTTGGCAATCCCACCAAATGAGACAGAGCGTTGTAAAGAGCCTTTAGAAAGAATTGGTATCTAATGTTAATGTCTGTGGAATGGAACTGTCATGGGATAATGGCCTTTTGATGGTACAGAAAATGCCAAGGCAGAGATAAGACATTTATTTTGAAAGCACTAGACAATCACCTTTGGATAGTGTCCTTCCACCAGGTCTTTATTTCTAATAGGCCAATAATTGATTTGGATGTAATTATTTTTCTTGATAGATTTGATATATTAGGCAATGGCCTTGGTCACTGTATGTTACCACTGAGTTGCTGCATCTTTCCTGGTCTCCAGGAAAAGTCATTTATCCCATATCTTCTCCAATCACTATTCTGAGAATCTATCTATTTATTTATTTTTTCACTAAATAACAAGGGCAGCAGTTACATACATGAATAAGGGATTGACAACAAGCTGGAGCCCTAAGCCCTGTGATTACCCCAGTAATGTAACTTAGATTATTTAGCTTAGGTATTTTCTAAAGTCTCCTGGAAACAGAAACCTACTTTTTTTTTGGTGAGCTACAGTTAATATTTTAAACATAGAGAATCAGATTACTGATGACCGATCTTTTCCATAAACCCAAAGTACAAAGACTCTGTGAAACTACCTTTGTTGAGGAAAGTATTTCCTGCTTGGTAAAAAGATCGAGTATACTGTCAATTCTGTAAGCCTTGTGAAACTGAAGTCCTCTTATCCAGAGTAATCATTCTTTATGTGTGCATGTGCATTAGTAAATGTAACAGTCAAATGTCCAGTACCATAACTGGGTAGTTGGTTATTGTTGTTCTTTTACAGAATGTAATGAAAGACAAGTAGAATGTCTTTGATTTGTTATTATTAATCTTGTTTCAAAGAAACATGAGACAAGGTGGATGGCTTGGATTGACTTTTTATTTGCTATGAGTATGGTAATTTCACTCACACATGATCTTGAGTATACACATTTTAGCTTAATGGATTTCTCATGAGTCAAGTTATAGCCTTGCTATAGCAAAGTTCACCTCATAGTAATGTAGGATAGTTAACACAAGAAACAAAGTCCTTTGACCTTTTATCCCAGGCTGACCCAGAAACTCCAAGAAAGCTCAAATAGCAAGTGGAAGATTTTATTCTTTGTCTCCTGTCCTGAACTTCTCTGATACATGTCTTGAATTTTTATTCAAATTACTTTGGGTTTTAATTTATTCAGTCAAATGTCAACCAAGTGTTGTTTATCCTGTGGATTACATTCATGCTCACTGCAGAATTCTCTAACATTTTGATTTCTAATTATTTTCTTGTTTATCCATGTGGTAGGATGTTTTGAATATTACCTTCTGACCACTGACCAGTTGGAATTATAATTTTCTCTTTCCTAAGCATCTGGTAAGTGTGTAGCCTTAGGAATGCTAAGAACTGCATCACCCACAGCTTTTGTTCCACATGAAACTACTTTCTTTAGCCATTTACTGTACTCTCAACATATTTTGGCTACTGCAATTGACCTTGTGCAGAAAGTGCAGCTGTGGCTTTGCTCAGATTCCTGACCACTAGTACATTCACAAAGGAGTAGGGGTACACTACTAAGGAATTCTAAACTCACAGACAAACCAAGTCAATTCAAGAAGCTGTAAAGTTAGTTCTGCAACAGAGATGAACCCTAAATTCCTGTCTGTATTCCTGTGTTTCACGCCATATTTTTAAACCTGTTTCTTTCTGTTCTTCTCTGCCTCCAGCTCTGCTTGTCTCCCCCTATAAATTATTTTGGAATCATGGATTAATATTGAATTTCTCTTCTGCTCCTGACATCCCATTGGATTTAAACTTGGAATGGAAAGAGAAGCATGACGAGGTCACTGTTTGGAAAAGGCACTGAAGAATGGGGAAATCTAGGTTATACTCTGTGATGAGATCAGCCAGAAAAAATAAGTGGCATAAAAGACTAGTCTATTTCTAAAAATATATGAGTTTGGTGTGGGTAAAAACAAAATGGAGTATAGGAAACAACGTAACAAATCTGTTGGTGTAGATTGTGAATTGCTATAATAAGTGACCTAGCATTAGCATTTTGTAGGATAAAATCAATGCAGGTTTCCAATCAGATGTAGAATGTAACTAGTTTTATATTCAATGATAGAGCCTTTGGAGGCAGTATGGAGAATGAACTAGAGAGAGGAGAAGCTAAACCCAGGAAAAATTATTTTGCAGAATATTATAATAGTCAAACTGAGAGATGATATGAGCCTGAAATAAAGGGAAAGAAAAAGCCAGAATGGATAGATGTTTTTACTGTTAAGAGAGTCAAGAGGTGATGATCCAGTAACGACTTAAAGAGAAAGATGGATAAGAATACAAGCTACTTGGAGATTAGTAAGAACAGTTGACTATAACAAATAAACCAGAAATTGAGTGGCTTCAAAAGCAGAAATCTATTATCTTACAGTCTAGAGACCAATGGTCTAAGATCAAGGTGTTTGTTCTTTTTGAAGATGTTAAAGAAGGATCTGTTTAGGCCCATCTCATTTCTGGCTCTTTGTTGGCTTGAGGGAACATAATTCTGATTTTCACACGGTACTGATTTTGGTGCACATGTATCACTTTGCAGATACTATAGATCAGTCTATCTATCTATCTATCTATCTATCTATCTATCTATCTATCTATCTATCTATCTATCCTGTTTCTCTGGAATCAAAACATGACCAGGAAGACTGAGTCCTTGTGGAGTGGTTGGAAAGCGATGAGAAAAAGAGCAACAAAATCTGTAATTTCATATAATTCAATGAAAGATAAATCAGGCATACTAAAATGTGAAATACATTTCAAAAAGTAGGCTGTTTTTTATTATTATACTAGGTCCTAGATAAGAAGAAAGAAGGAGACACTATGCAATCAGATGTTACATTGCCCTAGACAGGGCAGAGAAATGACCCCATGTCTATATATTTAAGTACATGTACTTAATGACAATAGGAGTAATTGATAGTCATCAGGTACTAGCCCACATATTTATATTATTCCATTTGTTTCTTATGAGCCCTGCAAGATAGATATTATTATAATTACTTTTACAAATAAGAAAATTGAAAACCTAAATGTAACTTGTCCAAATGGGTGATCAAATAATGGAGTCCAGGCAATCTGGCTTAAAGCACACACTCAGTATCGCATATTGATCTGCTGATTCAAATGGAGAACAGAAGTCCAATGGCCAAGGATATAGCTAAGGTAGGAAATAGAAGCTACCACAGAGCAGAAGATAAGATACCAAGAATAACAAACACATATTGAAAGTTCTTGTATTATTATTATTATTATTATTATTATTATTATTATTATTATTATTATTATTATTATTATTATTGTGGTCTGGGCTGAGTGCTGTCCCTCAGCTCTTCAGCTCAAGTCTAGCACCCTACCACTTGAGCCACAGCATCACTTCCAGCTTTTTTCTGCTTATGTGGTGCTGAGGAATCGAATCCAGGGCCTCATGCATGCGAGGCAAACACTCTACCACTGAACCACCTTCCCAGTCCCTTGTATTATTTTTACTATAATGTTTGTCCTTCCTTCACTCAAAAATACGTCATTCAAAAGTAACATTAAGGATACTTGTTGAAACCATTTCAGGAACATAGACAAGAAGTGATAGTGGTTCAGACAGGCAACAATAGCAGGAGAGCAAAGAAATCAAAGGAGTTTGGATATATTTTGCAGACCGTGCAGGAGGCTGTAGGTTAAATGAAGGATTCAAAAGTGACTGCATGGATTTTGTCCAAGAAGTAGAAGAAACATTGTCTGACGAGAACAAGGTTGCAAGTAAGTGGAACTGGGGGGGAAAAACCAGTTCAGCCTTTGATATGTTGAGCATTCCATATGACTGTGATGAAGCTGAGTGAAGATGTTGAATAAGCTGATGAATATACTTGAAGAAGGCTCCAAAAAGAGATGTAATACTGGAGGCTTTAACATAAAGATATGATTATAAGCCATGATATGGGGTTATATTGCCATGAGATGGTAGTAAATAAAGAAGAAAAGGAGCTCCAGAAAGCCCTTCTCCAACCCCATACTGTTCTCTGACATTTTAGAAGATAAGGGGAAGAGAAACTTCAGAGGAGGTAAAAAAAGAAAAGGAATGATCAGTGAAGTTAGGAGGAATATCAAGAGGGCTAGGTGTGTCATGATATTGGTATAAACATGGAGTAAAAAGCTTGTGCACATTTTTACTTTCTCACTCACTGGTTATATGCAAAGGAGACAAAAGACCTTGGAGAAGGTAGAATCACAAGATATAGAGAGACTGGTCACTGGATGACCACATGACAATTACATAAAATGATACTCTGCCTGCCAACCTAAATCCTGCTGAGGGCAAAAAAAAAAAATTACTGGATGAGATTTCTGAGATTTGGAGTTTTTTGTTTTTTGTTTTCACCTAGAGCTAAGATGTTATTCAGGGATTTGCACATGCTCCACCACTTTGCTACATCCTCTGCCTGAGATTGTTTTGTAAACAGGTATTAGCCTATTTTGACTAACAAAGAATTAGTGCCATTTTAAAGTCATTAACATTTCATTTTAAGATCTTTTACAAAATTTAGTTGTTGGTATGCATATGAATGAGCTGTTAAAGAGGTACTTTTACTTAGAAATTAAGATTTATGTACTTAAAGCAGCAAAATGATATTTTCAGATTTTTGTTACTCATCCAATTTATGCTTTGTTAAACAAGTTCTGAAAATACTCCCAAGTTACATTATACTGTGACCATCTGAGGGTCTCAATATGAACTAAGCTGGCATAGACTAAGATTCAGCAAAACTAGTTTAATTTTGTGAACCAAGGTGGCTAATGGATTGTTTCTGATGTTCACTTTTAATTGGACCCTGAAAAAAAACCATTATATAGGATGTAGTCAGATAGTATTTTTAAGGTCCATCAGTAGGGATGATAAATCATTTGGTAGGTTGCTATGGTTAAGGAAAAATATTTCTCTCAAGTATGGAGTTGGTATTACATTTGGAGAACTGATTGGAAAATTGTAATTGTGAACCTGAGGTTGATAGCATGGACCTTGATTGAAGCATGTGAGATGATGTAGACTATTCATTCTCATCTGTAAATTTTAGCTAAAAATGACTATCTGTTCTATTGGTTTCCTGTAAAAGCCAAAGTTATTCTCCAAACCTTCAAGGCTGGCATCTTGCTAGTTTACCACTTCCCACAGCTTAGCCCCTTGACACATTCTATGCCCCCTGTGCAAGTCTTCTGTACTGTTTTTTTTTCTGCAATGCATACAAGTACTTATTATTTTCCTTCATGGATTTTTGCCTTCCCTAGTCACTCTGTTTGTCACTATAGTGCTGATCACTCTATCTCTTGCCCTGCTCTGTTTTTCTTCATAGGATTTATGACTAATAGACCTGAACTTAGGTGCCTATTTATTTCTGTATTGTCAGTTTCTCCCATTAGAATGTAAGCTTCCTGAAGGTGGCCCTGCCTTGTTCACTACCTATCTTCCATACCAAGAACAATGCCTGGGACATAATTTTTGTTGAATGAATGAGTAAATGAGTGAATAAATATTTTAGTTGTCTAATTTCTCAAAGCAACATTATCTCATCTTTGGGGAGACTGATTACCCTTTTTTCAGAAACACCGATGCTCAAGATGGGGCTTGAGCCCAGAGAATTTCAGAAAGTATAAAAAAATGCTGTTTCTAAACTGCTTTTACATTTCTCCATCTATCTATGGATATTTCCTTCATATTTCTTTTTTATTTACCCAATATATGCTCAATATATGTAAACTGAACATCATCAGTCCTTTTCTTAATTTAATAAGGAAAGCAAAGCCCCACCCCTATCAAGATATTACATTTGGTGAAAATAAGGGCCATGAATCATGTCATTTCTTTCAAAAGAGCAAAAACCCACTGGCTGTTGTTCAAAACTTTTCAGGGCCCCAAAGGAAGAAAAGAGAAAGCAAGCCTTGTATGCACTATCCGATTTATAGCTGTGAAATCTATTGCTTTTCACATTTCCATATTTTTGAAGTGCATTAACAACCACAAGGAAAAATATTAGATGTGAAAATGGTTAGATTCGTGTCAATGGAAAGTCTGCTTAGGAAATGCTTCCCACCACACTGATTCACAGAGTGCTGACTTACATGATTTCAAACTCAGTTACTTGCTTGCAAAGTTATACAGTGCTTAAAATGTAATAAGAGTTAGAGGTTTTTCGGGTTTTTTTCCCCTTTGTTTTTGCTGTGAAAAACTATGTTTCCTTTAGAGGAGCTCACAATTTATATACTGAAAATATATAAAAGAATTATGTGTCAACAAAATGGTGTTTAAGGTTTTAAATCATCCTAACAGTCAGCCCTGAGACTCCTGCACTAGACATCTCCAAGACTTTATGAAAGTTTTATTCTACAATTCCCTGCTTGCCTTTACTCTTAGCTGCTTCTGCCAGCTATTCATATAGTTTGAAAAATAGAGTTTATATGCTTTAAGTTGCAAGGCATTTAGAATTTTCATAATCTCTTTATTGTGGCTGAAGCAGTCAAAAAATGAAGTCTACTGTTGATAATATTTCACTATGCCTTTACTAGATTAACTGGGGCAAGAAGCTAGAATTTATGGCATCTTTTTTAATACTCCATTTTTAGGAAGTCTTTATTTTCAGAAAGGTGCAGAGTAATTAAATCAGTTTGAAAATAGTCGATAAAGATCAGAAAGCAGGGTGATAATGAAGCTTTATAAAGAATACCTGCTGAAAATAAGTTTCTGGAGAATAATAATTGTACATGGTTTTTTTTTGTTTTGTATCTTGCATAGTATGTAGCAAAGTATGGTAGGTAATTTTAGTTTTGTTCAATTAATTTATGGAAGAATATAGCAGTCCTCTTATTCGCAGTTTTGCTCTCCATGGTTTCAGTTACTAATAGTCAACTGTAGTTTGAAGATATTAAATCCAAAGTTCCAGGAATAAATAATTCATAGGTTCTACATTGGTTGTTATAATGAGTGGTATGAGGAATTCTCATGTTATTCTGCTCTGTCTCATGTAGCCATGAATCAACCCTTTGTCTAGTGGCTACCACCATAACAATCATTAGCTCTCCTAGTTATCAGGTTAACTGTTGTGGTATCAAATATTTGTGTTCAAGTATCCTTTATCATACTTGATAATGGTCCCAAAATGCTGCTCCCCAGAACCACTGATGGTGACCTTTTGGATATGGCAAAAAGAGTAAGAATTCTCAATGTAGGAAGGACAAGCAAAAACAGTGTGCTGAACTTTCTCAGATCTATGGTAAGAATAGAACATAGTACATGTAGGGTAGGGTTTGGTAAGATTGTGGTTTTAGGCCTTGACTGTGGTTTACTGTAAATGATAGTTGAACATAGCATCAAAGTTCAGGTCCTACTTTTAAAATAAGTAGGTTAATTTTCTTTTGCATAATTGTCAGTTGAGAATGAGATAGTTTCAGGCAATTGATGACAGACGTACACTTGATGTTTTGTATAAATTTCCTTAATATATGTTCACTGACAGCTGTTCACTATCTGTTCTCTAAAGCTCTCCTAAGGTTTCTTATTATGGATTTCCATGTCTGCTACAGATACCACTTGTTTCTTCTTTACTTGCAGGAAGCTTCTGGACTAGTGTAAGGGCTAAACAGACCATGGGAAAATTCAATTCTTTTTTCTGATTTGGCTCTTGTTGGAATGAAATATGAATCTGAGACATCCCAAGCTTCTCAAGTTCTGAAGAACAGAAGTGAATAGTAATTCTGGGTTGAGGTGACTCTAGGGTTTCAGTACTTTCGGGGGCAGATATCATGAACGTTTACCACATTTGCTTCAACATGTCTTCTGTTTACTTGTATGTACTATTGTCTCAAAGCTTATACTTACAAAGAACTGGGGGTTAGCCAGCTTTCTGCTGCTGTGAGAAAGTGATCTGAGTTAATTAATGAACTCATTGAAAAGGTTTCAGTCTATAGTCACTTGATGCAGTTGCTTAGAACCTTTTGGCATTGTGGCTTATCATAATGGAACTATAAGGTTGAGGAGGTCTTTTCATCTCTTAAGTGAGAAGCAAAGAGAAAGAGGAAGGGCTAGAGCCCCTTCAAGGAAATACCCAGTGACATAACTTCCTTCTAACCAGGCCCACTTCCGAAAGGTTCTATCACAAGCACCACAATAGCTCCACAGGCTGATAAACAAACTTTTAGCATGCAGATCTTCGGAAAATACTGAAGATCCAAACCATAACAAAGACCAACCCTAACTTTTTCCTACATAAGCAGCTTACAGGATTTATCTTTGCTTCTAACTTTGTCTCTGCATTTTTCACTTTAAAATACTTAAAAATATGAAATTTGCGTAGCCCATTTTTTTTTCAAAGCAGCCATGGTTGCTCTTGGACACTTTTTTGTACGTTTCTTTTCTGCAAAAATACTGTGCAGAGGGATTACAGTTACATGAGCGAGGTCATGAGTCCATTTCAGTAATGATCAGGCCACAGGAAAAACAGGTTTAAGAGTTGTTTGTTTTTCAGAGGCTATGGGCAGAGTTAAACTACAGATGTTGTGTTGCTATGTCTCATTCCATTTAGCCATTGTATGTGCTAAGATGTGATGGTGAGCAGAATTTCTAGAATTTCTAAAATTAGACTACTTTGTTGTATCTAGAAGTAGAGAGAACAGATCCCTTGGGTGTGTTGGAGTCAGAAATGTAGGTAAAGAAGTAGGAATCTGCACTAGGCAAAGAAATAAAGCATAAATAAGCAATGGAGGGCAGAAAAATAATTTGTTTCGAGGACTGAATCATAAGCGGCTTCATAATCATTCCTGAATACTTTGCTTAAATGATCAAGTCAAAAGAAGTACAAAGTAAGAGTAGAGCATGGCAGGGTCCATGTTAAAATTCAGTGACTGTATGAAACTATCATCTTATCTAGGTTACATTAACACTTCAGATATATCATCCTTTGAACAGGAGGAGAAGGTAGTAGGACATAGTAAGATCAGAAGCAGTGAAAGATTAAAAATCACAGTATTTCAACTAGTAGGGCTGGTAAGAAAGCTATATGTTGAGAATTATTTTAGGCGAAACAACTATCATTGATACTATATTAAGATGTGCAAAGTAAAGGCTTCATTTTGATGTTGATAAGTGTGGGTGTCATTGAGTTAAAAGAGAAATAAAGTAGAGTACATTGAGTGATGAGCACTGGAAGAAAGTTGAGACAGAAGGACACATTATGTTCCTGCAAACAAGAAGTAAATAACTCAGATGCTGAGGAAGAGGAATTAATGGAGTAGCCCATCAGCTTTTCTTCATATCACTGAGAAAAAGTATAGTTGGAAGGTGAACAAATTGTACAAGTATAAAAGAGGAAAGCAACAACAACAACCACCTTTTAAAATCCCTAAGGGATTTAATTCTGTGGTAAGATGACAGATACCATAACATCTGGTGTTCAAACAGCCATGTATTTGCAAATTAAGTCTTGTTGGACATCCAGTTCAATTCATTACCTTTGACCCTAATAATTTTAATAGGAAAGTATTCATTAAGCTGACATGGAAAGGTAAGTTTGGAACCTAAAAAAACTACATTCTTAATTTGAACAAATACCTAATATGTGAAGTACATATTAAGTATTAAGCAAAATTTGCTTACTGTTTGCAAACGTCTTTGATAAATTGGAGAATCAGAAAACCAAGGTAAATGAGAAAGCATTCAAATTAGTGAACAAGAGAAAAAGAGACAAACTATCAATAGATAGAATGTGATTGATTTACTTAAGCTAAAAGGACAAGAAAAAAGAGCCATGGTGAGTTATAGATTGAATAAGATTTAATAATATACATAAAAGCAAAAATAGCTACAAAGCTCATAATACATATGAACAGTGACTCATTTTCTAAGAAGTCAGATCCCTATTTGAATATTATATTTGTTGTTATTTTGTTCTTAATAGATTCTGGATTTTATCTAGGATGATTTCACTTATAAGTAATAGAAAATCCAAATCAAAATGGCTTAAATAATGAAAAGAATGTACTGTTTTATTTAACTAAAAGGTTCAGGCTTTTAGCCTCTTATACTATCTCCAAGAATGTGGCCTCAGCCTAAGGCTGGACCTTCTGTGACAGGCAGACAGATACTGATAGAACCAGGCCTTACATCCAAAGAGAATGCATATTTTAAAATGAAGTCCCACAGAAAATACAGGAAATCACTTTCTTATGATCTCTAACAGATATGCCTTATAACAAATCTGGTCTATTAGATCTATTCATTGTGGGTGGTCAAGGGGAGGAGACCTGATAATAATCTTAAGCTAATCAAGAACCTTGCTAGAGCCATGAAGTTGATTCCATAAGTGTATTGTCCAGAGGTAGGTAGGAATTACCGTTGTCTATCACATTAACATCAACAGACAAAAAATGTCTTGGATAGCCTAGGAGACAGTATTTTTTGAAGTTTTGTCATCTTGGAGTAGAGATTAGAATATTCTTCACAGAAATAGAATAGGAACTAGGCCAGTTTTTGCAACCTAGGCATTGAGGTAATATAAATTTCAGATCATACTGATCGATGAGCCAGCCCATTGCTTTTTATTTTTTATCTTTTCACATTGCCCAAGAGTCAAAGTCACAGCAGAGATAGCTTGATTCATGGGATTACAAACTCCTCTAGGAGAGATCTGAGAACCATAACTGATAGTTGTCCAGAACTGCTCATAGCAGAGGAGAACTCATTGTTCCAAATGGCATCAGTGCTGTTTTCTAAATAACAGAGGAAAGAGTTTGGCCTGCTAGGTATAACTTTCCACAACAAATGTCATTAAATGCCAAGTCTGTATAAAAGATGTATAACAAAGCTAGAATGGCATAATTAAATAAAGAAGATTAAAGATATGATTTTTGGATTGAAAGTACATTTATTGAACACATTTTTATTGAACTTCTAATGTATGTAATGTGTGATGTTAGTATAAAACTTTGTAAAAACACTCTCTGCCATTCTGAGGGTACAATGAATTTCAAGTCTAGTAGGAAAGGAGCTTCAAGATCATTCAAACTGGCTGTTAATTTTTAGATGAAAACTGCAGGGTCCAATAGTGAATCAATGGTACAGCTGAGATTAGAACCCTAAACTGCCTTGTTCTAACCTACAGAAGGCCTTTCTGTGATGCTGCTGTACACACTCACATAGTTGCTACAACAGTCTTTAAAAAACTCAGCTGGGGGCCGGGAAGTTGGCTCCGTGGTAGAGCGCTTGCCTTGCATTCATGAGGCCCTGGGTTCGATTCCTCAGCACCACATAAGCAAAAAGAAAAAAGCCGGAAGTGGCACTGTGGCTCAAGTGGCAGAGCGCTAGCCTTGAGCTGAAGAGCTGAGGGACAGCACCCAGGCCCTGAGTTCAGGCCCCACGACTGGACCCCCCCAAAAAATAAATAAATAAAAAATAAAAAACTCAGCTGTAGAGAAAGAGCCCTGTTGTTATTATTTCATTGTGAGAAGTGATTAAAGTGTCTATTTAAAACATTGTCATATGAAAAAGGTAATGTTAAAGCCATTACTAAGACCCTTATAGCTGAGTTACTTCTAAATCAGTCATCAAAAAGACCAGAGAATGAGCTCCAACCAAAGGTCTTTAGATAAACAAGTGATGGCCTGTGAAGACATTGCATGGTGCCTCTTTCCTGAGGAGTAAAATAAAATAAAACAGAACTAAAATGAAACTACTCAGAATGATTTCTACATACAGTAGTGATGTCCATTCCCCCCTCTCCCACCTCCCTGAAAAGAAAAAAAGAGGGTGAGAGGCATTAGTTTAGGATCACAGGCTCTGCTTCTAAAGGTGCCTCCTGCTCTGCAGCTTCAGGCTCTTTATTGTATTTTAGTTGGGTAAATTCTTCCTTCATTTGCTCCTTTTCATCTGGGTGCTACTACTGTAGTACATATAAGCATCAGCAGGTGGGGCCCTTGGTTCCTTTGAAAAATGTCAGAGCTTGGATTTTGTTCATGCCTGTAGTTCGCACAAATTTTTCTTGCTTTTAGAGCATGTTAAATTTGCACTCTCTGTAGTTCACAAATCTTTATTTCATCAAGAAAAATAAAACTCACTAATAACAAAAAGTCCCTTTTCCCTTCCCCCTCTGCTCTTTTATAGCGATAAGTTACCTCTGTTTACAAATGGGGAAATGCATGGAACACGATCTCAGACAACAGTATTGCGAAAGAGAGCAAGAGAAGTCAGTGTCAAGATTAATCTGTTCTCCAACCTCAGAAAGCTGTGGGGAGGACTTGCCTGGCCTGAGAGCACAGGTGATGGGTCTGATTGCATCTCAGGTTATTCCGGCTCTGCGTTGGTTTCTTTCGTCTCCGTAGGATTGCATTTTATGAAGACATTGTGTGAAATGGCTGTTGTTCTTTAGCACTTACCAATGAGTATTATTTTTTTAAGTGATGTTTGTCGATAGTCCATAAAGGGAACAACTGGGCATCAGGCTCTCGCACCTGTTCAAGTGGGTAAGTTTCAGCTTCTTAAAGGTGAGATCCTTTCCTACCAGAAATGCAACAGCCCTTTGAGGAAAGATTCGTTTACTGAATAGAAGAGGTGACAGCATTCAGTCCTTACAGAGGCCTTGCGTGATTTTCTAACATGACCTTGCCTCTTGAGAATTAATCACTGTTTCTCTTGTGCCCTACTGCCTAACAGGATGACCGAGAATTTTACTTTTGGTAAAATACCATGAGATTACTAGAGCAAAAATGTCTCTTATGTGTGAAGCTTGATTATGTAAATACTTATTTCAACATGCTTGCTCACTGCATCTCCGATTAGTAGGACTTAATTGATAGATTGAAAGCATCTTCCTTAGTGTAATTAATATTTGTGTTGTAAATAAGCTCTTATGCTTGGACAGGTCTTAATAGCAGATTTAAAACATAGAGAGAACACTCAGGGTATATCACTGACTGATGAGAGAGATAAAAATTGGGCCTCCTTTTTGGTCATTATTTTGAGTTTGAACAAATAAGTCTCTTGCCAAGCATTATTACCACCCTTAAGAATTGGCATTTTAGTTTGAAAGACCTTCTATATATTTTAAGGTACATTACAGATAACACTCATTTCCAAATTCAGGCCTTAAATAGCTCATAAATCAGTAAGAATGAAGTGTCTTCAGTGATAACCTTCTCTATATTTCCCCAAATTTGCAACCTCACATGGCAAATTGGGATGTGTATAAGATTTCGGATTTACAGAGTTTCCACTGATGAAACTAATACATTATTTCTGGGTAGAGATGATGTTTGCCTGTGGTTTGCCTAAAGCAAATTTTAGGGGAAAATTGTTCTTTTCTTCCCTCCTTTTGTGCTGACACGCTAAGTGATCTATAGGAAAATTTTGTGTGTGTGACTTGTGCCTTAGACTGAAGAAACGCTTGTGGGCAAATTTCATTAGTACTTGATTAGTACTTGTGCTAATTAAGCCAGGCACAATTTTGCCTCCAGTCTTAGTTTGATGAGTTAAGACTGGACTGAAAATGTGGCCCTAAATGCATGTGTTGGAAGCCCATAAAGTCCAATAATCCCGTAGAGAATTCTCACTTGACTCCACCATTAAGGGTCTAAAAACGTGGAACAGAGTACACTCTGTTTCCAGAGCATTTCTAGTTCACTCAGATACTGTGATATGCTAATGTTTAGATGAAGCAAATGGTGAGGAGGACAGTCATTAGTTGAGGAGTGTTATTTTTTTTTCTTTTTCTACATACTATTTTCAAACAAACAGTCTAAGGTACCTTAAGTTATGCTACCTTCTCCCTTTGCTTCTCCCGGAATTAAAAAAGAAAGAAAGGAAGAAAGAAAGAAAGATGAGGTGGAGTAGAACTGCCTGATTGTATAACTGATTGTGTAATTATCATCCTAGGAGCCTGCATGCACCCATCTAATTTGAGTATGGTAAAGAATAGTTCCACCCTTTGGTGAAAAATCTTTGCTGTTTTTATTATTTCAAAGGAAATGGGGAAAGAGCTCATGGCTAAGGCTGGGAAGAGAGAGAAGGTAAATTTGGAAACAAAAGCTTCTTGGAACAGAACAGATGGTATATATTTTTTCTATATCTCTAATTTCTCCCCAGGGCTTGACCCTGATTCTCCTATATCCCTCTTCATCCTCCTCTTCCTCCTTCTCCTCTTCCATCTCTTCTTTCTCATTTTCCCCTTCCTCCTCCTCTTCTTCATCTTTCTTTTCCTCTTCCTCATCCTTCTTTCCCTCTTCCTCTTCATCTCCTTCTTTGTCCTTCTCTTCCTCTTATTCTGTCCTTTTCTTCCTCTTGATTTCCTCCTTCATCCTCTTCTTTTTTGTCCATCTCCTCTCTTCTTCATCTTGTTCCTCTTCTTCTTTTTCTTCCTCTTTTACTTTTCTTCTTTCCTCATTTTCCTCCTTCTCTTCTTCTTCCTTCTCTCTGTGCAAAATCTCTTTCCCCAGCTTCCTTCTCTTATAATTTTGAAGTTTTTTCACATTCATTTTATGCATGCAGCATGATACAGAGAAACAAAACCAAAACAGCACCCTCAGCACCTTTAGAAATCCTCTAAGCCTGTTAATTTCTCAAAAATAAAAAGGTAAAACTTGAAAGGGGTGAACAGTGTAAACAGGAGAGGGGTAGATGAATGAGGAGAAGAGTAGGAGGGGAGAATACAGTCAAGAACTCAATGTATATTCTACAAAATTGAAAAAAGTGAGGGAAGGGATGAATTTGTGAGGGATGGGTGAGAATGTTGGAAAGGGTGACATCAATCAAGATGCATTATATTCGCAAATTGTTTTGTTAAGTGGCAATTCCTTTGTACAACTACTTAAAGATAATAAAAATGAATTAAAATATCAGTTTCTCTCCTTTATAGAATCATATCACTTTAGAATTAGCACCAGACATCATTTTATCTCATTCAATGTACTTTACAAGAGATTTTTCAAGAAATTTTGGAATTATGGCAAAAGAATAGGTATCTAGTAGAAGAGATGCATTTGATAGTTATTTTAGCGATGGAGTCTTTTGTACTTTTCTGCCTGTGCTGGTCTTAGACACAATCCTCTGGCTCTCAACTTTCAGAGTAGCTCAGATTACCAGCATAAGCCACCTGAGCCTGCCTTCATTTAATCTTTTTGTTGTTGTTGTTGTTGTTGTTGTTGCTTGCGGGGATCTGGACATGGGCACTGTCCATGAGCTCTTCAGCTCAAGGCAAGTGCTCTAACACTTGAGCCACATTGCCACTTCTCGCTTTCTGGTAGTTAATTGGAGATCAGAGTCTCAGGCACTTTCCTGTCTGGGCTGGTTTTGAAACCACAGTCTTCAGATCTCAGCCTCCTGAGTAACTAGGATTTCAGGCATGAGCCACTTCGTGATTCCAACTACATAATAAAGTCATGATTCAGGTCCTTTTTGGAATCTTTTTCTTTTCAAGATTTTCATGATGATATAGTCTACTAGTTGTCTTCAGCCTTTCTAACTCTTTTGGTTGCAAACTATTATATTGTGATCATCTACTTTGTTCATTATTTTCTGTATAAATCTGGCATAAAGTAAGCTCTAAAAACCTACTAACATGAGTCAATAACTTCAGTTGCATGAACATTTTTTTTTAATTGTGAAAATACTGTACAGAGGGGTTAAAATTACATGGGCAAGATAATGAGTACATTTCTTTCTTTTTTTTTTTGATCATCAGAAGCATGTCCCATTTATTTATTTATTTATTTATTTTAATTTTTTGGTCAGTCATGGGGCTTGAACTCTGGGGCTGCACCCTGTCCTTCAGTTCAAGGAGCACACTCTACCACATGAGCCACAGCACCACTTCCCCATTTCTTTTTTTGTTTTTTTGTTTTTTATTGTGAACATACTGTACAGAAGGGTTACAATTACATGGGCAAGATAATGAGTACATTTCCTATCAAGCATTGTAGCCTCCTCCTTTGTTTACCATTCACATCCCTTCCCAGGCTCCCCCACACCCCCCTACCCAATCCTCCCCACACCCCCACCAAAGTTGTAAAGTTCCTTTTCGACATGACAACTTGTACTTCTCATTGCTGCAATGGGTCCACCTGTATCCTTATTTAAATGACTTGTTTTTCCCCTTCCACTCCACAAATTATACCGACATCAAATACAGTGAAAGCAGGGGTTATACTGTGGGGGAGGGACATACAAAGCAACAAAGAGATAATCTTATAAATGCATTAGAAACAAATGCATGAAAGAAAAAAAAACATTTAAATACATATCTTAGAGTTCATTTCCCTAACATCAACTTAACTGACCTTTTCTGCTTGACTCAGACATATACTAGATATTGCAAATAAGGGAAACCATGGGACCTATGTTTCTTTGGGCCTGGCTTACTTCACTTAATATAATTTTTTCCAAGTCTTTCCATTTCCTAACAAATGGGGCAATGTCATTCTTTCTGATGGAGGCATAGAATTCCATTGTGTATATACACCACATTTTCTTAATCCATTCATCTACTGAGGGGCATCTGGGTTGGTTCCATATGTTAGCTATAGTAAATAATGCTGCAATAAACATAGTCGTGCTGGTAGCTTTAGTGTGGTCTTGTTTGTGAACATTTAGGTAAATACCCAAAAGTGGGATTGCTGGGTCATAGGGGAGCTCTATGTGGAGTCTTTTGAGGAACCTCCATACTACTTTCCAAAGTGGTTGAACAAGTTTACACTCCCACCAACAATGCAGTAAGGTTCTGTCCACATCCCCTCCAGCATCTGTTGTTATTAGAGTTCTTGATTTTTGCCATTCTAACTGGGGTGAGGTGGTATCTCAATGTTGTTTTGATTTGCATTTCTTTTATGGCTGGGGAGGTTGAGCATTTCTTCATGTGTCTATTGGCCATCCTTTTTTCCTCTTCAGAGAAGTTTCACTTTAAGTCTTTTGCCCACTTATTTATTGGGCAGTTGTTTCTTTGAGGATTTGTTGTTGGGGGATTTAATTTTTTGAGTTCCAGGTATAGTTAAGATATGAGACCCTTGTCTGTTGTAAGGCTAGTGAAGAGCTTCTCCCAATCCGTGGGCTTTCTATTGATCTTGCTAGCTATGTCCTTTGCCATGCAGAAGCTCTGCAATTTCATGCAATCCCATTTGCCAAACCTTTCTTTGATTTGTTGTGTTTCTGGGTCTCTATTAAGAAAATTTCAGCCTGTGCCAAGGAGACCTAGTGTTTCTCCTATTCCATCCTGTAATGTTTTCAGAGTGTCTGCTTTGACTCCGAGGTCTTTGATCCATTTGGAGTTGATTCTGGTGCAGGGTGATAGATAAGGATCTAGCTTTAGTTTTCTAGAAGTAGTTAACCAATTTTGCCAGCACCATTTACTGAAGAGGCTGATGGTTCTAGGTCTGTAGGTTCATTTCTGGGTTTTCAATTCTATTCCATTGGTCCTGAGGTGAACATTGTTTTTTACTCTAGAGATAAACTGTATAACATGGTAGCTACTAGTCATATGGAGATATTTGAATTTAAATTACTTTAAATTAAATAAGGTTAAAATTTTGCTTTCTCAGATATACTACCTATATGTCAAGTATTCAATAGTCATGTGACTAGTGGCTACCATATTACAGAGTGCTAGCTTTTAGAACACTCCCATGGGCTAGTGTTACTCTGGAGTCTTTCAATTTAAGTGTAGTTACTGAAGCCATTTAAGTTATAAAATCATACAGAAATTTTGGCAAATGATTAGATGACTCTCCACAAAAAATACACCTTATAAAATAGGGGTTAGATGAATGGTGTTAGTAGTGAAAGACATGAGTAGCTATCCTAGTGTACTACTTGTAGTTAAATATCAAGGCCAAAGATTTCATTCATTTTCTTCTTTGTATCTCAATTTTCTTAGCTATAGAATAGAGTTACTAGTAGTGGTTACAGAAAATAAAGAAGCAGGGTTGGGAAGGTGGCTCAGTGGTAGAGAGCTTGCCTTGCATGCATGAGGCCCTGGGTTCGATTCCTCAGCACCACATCAGCAGAAAAAAAAAGCCAGACGTGGAGCTGTGGCTCAAGTGGTAGAGCGCTAGCTTTGAGGTGAGGAGCTGAGGGACAGCACCCAGGCCCAGAGTTCAGGCCCCAGAACTGGACCCCCCCAAAAAAGAAGCTGATGTGTCTAAAGTCCTTGGTACAAAGACACAGGTAGATAAAATCTTATTATTATTGTTTCTACAGTATATACCTTAAGAAAGGAGTCATTCACAAAACCATCAATGATCTCTAACCCTGATATATATATTGATATATATATATATGTATGTATATAAATTTAATTTTTTCCCAGATGATATACCAATAATGGGTAAAGGGTTACATGTTCAAGGCAGATAGTTCACGTGAATAGGATTAAAATGAAAAAGTCTAAAAACCACAATTTACCATGAAAGGCTCACTGTAGAATGCTTTTCAGCTTGAATATCTGCATTCATCTTGAGCAGAACTCAGGAAGGTTGGCTTGAGTATCTTCCATTAGGAGTTCATGTGCTTTCCTCAGACTCTGGGGACAGACATTTGTCCTTTTTGCACTGGTAATACAAGTAACCGCTGTTGTTTATAACCCAGCTTGGGAAAGTACCTTAGTGAAAGATCAACATCATGAATTTACCATAATTCCTCTGGTGGGTCAAAAAAGTGATTGGACATAAAGGAATGTCCAATGTTTCTTTTCTTTTTGTGGGTGTGACTGTTACTCACAATATTTAGTTGCATACCAAGAATTCAGGAAATTTAACAAACTTGTCTTTGTAGCCACTGACAGACTCTGAAGAAGCACTTCTTCAAGTACTTGTCACTTGGAGTTTAACATTTCTGACTTACTGTGCCCTGTAGCATGAGTTTGGAGATTCCCAGGTCACAAACTCTTAGAGTAGATCTGATTGCCATTAGTATCCCTGAATTGGACTTTTAGTTGTTGTTCTTATGGAAGATATTGAGCCTTGGTTAGTAGCAATTTCAAGGTGGAGATTCTTTTGCAAATGTTCTAGTAGGAAGGGTCTCTAAAGTACCTGTTTAGGGAGTTACTAATCTCAAGAAGAACAATTTGAGTAAACCACGTGTAAAGCAGTATCTTTGTTTTGTTTTGTTTTGGTGCTGGTCCTGGGGCTTGAACTCAGAACTTGGGCTTTGTCCCTGAGCTATTTTGCTTGAGGCTAGTAACTCAACCATTTGATCCATAGCTCTACTTCTGTTTGTTTGTTTCTTTGTTTATGGTTAACTGGAGGTAAGAGTCTCTTGGACTTTCTAACCTGGGCTAGCTTCTAGCTGCAATCCTGAGATCTTAGTCTCCTAAGTAGCTAGTATTATCGTTTGAGCCGCTGGCATCCAGCTAAAACAGTCTTTCAAACAAATAAGCATACATCATCTATTACTAGCAAAAGCTATGATTGCATTCTGTTCCCTCTAGAGCACCAGACCCAGCTACTGTTAGTAGACTGCGCAATAATATGCTTAATTTTCCAAAGTTTTTATGCTCATCTCTTGATAAATTACAGTGTTTTAATTTAATTTGACATCTATTGGAAATAGAAGTTTGATTTAATTTCACATCGTCTTGTTTCATTCATCTGAGGTTACAAAAGACTGATTTCTTTATAACTATCCTTTCCATTACCTTCTGATTTCTGTACCAGCTGAATTCACTGGGTTAGGACCTGAAACCAAGTGAAGTCTTCAGTTCATGGCCCTAAAAGGCCTCTAACTGTTCTTGATGGCGTTATCACAGAGGGACAATTGGACATCCATTTGGACAAGGGCAAACCTTTTTGGCAGAACATCATCAATGCTTACCCATCTCAGATGGCTGAGTACAATTTCCCTTTGTAAATCACAGTATATAGTCTTCAGGCTACCACTGAAATAAACAGGAGCTCATAACTGAATTATAAGTCAAATTTTTTTTAAACTAGAAACTATAAAAGACGGTATGATAAGTCAGTAGGAAAAGATTCATTTGTGAACATGTAGATTTTTCCTTGCAATAATATTTCCATCAATACTTGCCTTTATTTAAAAAAAAAAGCAGGTAATTATATGATTTGAAGCATATGGGATGTTCTTTATATAGGCCTAAAAGATGAGAAAGATGAAGTGTTTCCTTCTTATTGCTGCAATAGCCGCAAGAAGGGGAGGAGGAGTGGTAGATAGCAGTCTGTTCCCCATAGGGAATACATTAAATACTCTTGATAATGAGAATGTTAGTTCCAGGGACAAAGAGTTAGTTCATTTAAATGATTATTACTTTGTCTCGCTCGTTTCTTTTCTCTTTGTATTTTTCTTAGAGCCACTGTTTCCTTCCTAAGTATTTACGGTTTCTTTCAAGTGAGATCAAATAGGATTGCACTTCCTGTTGCAGGATAGTTGGCTCCACCATTGAAAATTATGGGTGCCAACAGAAAGACTGGGTAACCAAAGGGAGGTTTCTCCCTTTAGATGGAAAAGCTGGATTTTAGTTGAAAGGGAAAGACAATGCAGCTGTTTTGAGTAGCTTACATCTTTAGAAATGCTAATGAATGTGATTGAATTTCACTGAAAGTGGGGCTGTACAGTGCAAGTCAAAAAGAAAAAGGAGTTTTGAGCAACTAGTCTCATTTAGAAACAAAGATCTTATTTACAGTAACTTTATCCTAAGATTTTCATTTGTAAATTTGAAAATTTACAGACAAAGCAAAAATGTTCACCTCAGCTTTTGACTTGTCAATTTTTTTCTACATCTCTCTCTCCTTTATTTTCTAGAGAAGTATTGTTTTTAAATCATGATCAGTTCCAGAAATTTAGTGTCAGCTTTTGCTAGCCCATCCTTGTTTAGTTGAATAGAGGGCATATGGAGTTAAGGAACAAATTGCAGGCAGGAAAAAGGAGACACTAGTTCCTATTGAAACACTGTGGAGGGGAAAGGGAAGTTTCAGAGCTGGAGCTGTGTAATTACCGAGGATTACAGTTGTTATTCCTCATTTTACATGGATTTTGAAGGACAACAATTGATCTATCCATCACAGGCAACCAGCTCTCAATTTTCCAGGGATTTGGAGAGAATGTTTAGATATCAGTTAATGAGAAGCCTTTTTGGAATTCTTGGACTTCCTACAGGAAAGCCACTCATTGTTAAGTAGTAGTGAAACATCCCAAAATGTAAGATAGCATGGAAGATAGGAAGTAGGAGATTCTTGTAAGCAGAAACACAATAACTTTTGACATCTGTCAGTAGTTTATGGCTGAGTCCTACTATGGTTTTAATGTGTTCCCCACCATTCATGCGATGGACAGGTGATCCTTAGTAGAGATGACCCTTCTCAAATGAATTATGCTATCATTGCTGAAGTTCTTTAGTTATTTGTGGCTGGTCCCTGATTAAAGGATGAGTGTGTCCCAATTTATTTATCTCAGCTGTACTAGCTTACTCTTCCCCCACACTATGACATAACAGGAAGTTCCTGGTTACATTCTATTGTATGGTATCTGACTTCCAAGCTGTCAGAACTCTGGTTTAACCCAGACTTTGGTTATTCTTTTAAAGCAGTAGAAAGCTGTATAAGGCCCCTATAACAAAGGAGAGGTTAAACAAGAAATAATATCATTTGATTTAGTTAAGGTTTACATGCCATGGGAGCTTTCTGAAATGAACATCCAAAGGAATAGGAAGACCTGTGGATTTTCATTCATAGTTTTAATGAAGAAGTACATAGTTGTGCAGAACTGTGATTGGACAAAAGGAGTATGATTTAGATTAAATTGGTTGGAGGGGATATAGTGAGTGTTGTATAGATTATTGTCTGATTCCATGTTTCTACAGAGATAAGGATATTCCTTTCCTCCAATGCAGAGCATTTCCCCTTGAAATAGAGGCTTTATGACCTGTTTGGGGGGAGGAAGGAGTGAGAAAGGCAGATAGGGAGCTTCCTAGGTATAATGACTGTTTCCGCAGAGAAAGGTGAGGAAAAAGAGCGTGGTCTTCCTATTTTGATGTCTTTCTCAAATACCCAGGTGTCCAGTAGGGGCAGCATGTTCTTGAACTCCATCATGCTAAAGAAACAAGCCTTTGATCTTTCCACAATTCAAGCCTATTTTCTTGACTTCCTATTTTATGTTTCCTTTTCTATTATTCTTTCTTAGTTTTCCCCACCTCTCTTTTCCCCATTATTTAAGGTGGTTTAGAGCCAGTGGAAGAAAATGCAAAAATAAGAAAGTTGGATAGATTCCTTGCATCTAGTTGCCCATGCTAGGAGGGATTTTTGTTGATCTCTCTCTCTCTCTCTCTCTCTCTCTCTCTCTCTCTCTCTCTCTCTCTCTCTCTCTCTCTCTCTCTCTCTCTCTCTATATATATATATATATATATATATATATATATATATATATATATATATATATGCAACCTTGATGCTTAGAATAGAGTTGGTCTTCAATAAATATTTGGAAAGGAATGAAAAGGGTTTTTCTGATAACTCATTAACTCACTTTTGTCTTACCACTGATTCCAGCTGGAGTGTTATAGTTGGAAACACATGGTTTTAAGCAGTATCACAGGATCTCTCTTTGTCTGCTCCTGGCAAGAGCTCAATGTGCACTAAATACAGAAGGAAGGAAAGTGAAGGAAGGTAACTTACATTTGCTTTATACAAAATTAAATAGATGTATTTTTTGTGTGATAACCTCAGGATAATTAATAACTGAGGTATCGAGAGTGAACGAACATATTAATACCTTGTAACAAAGGATGACAATCTTAAAAAATCTTCACAAGTATTTTTTGGGGTAAAGATTTTTGGGTAGAAGGATTTGTGTGATGCTGAAACTTAATGTGAGAAAATAAAAATGTAAATCTATATGATATTTGGCTATATAGTCCTTTGCTTTGCATAGTTTTCTTTATAGACTAATCATTCATTCACTTATTTGTTCATTTACTTGGTGAGCAAGCACAGGAATTCCAATACAGAGTATTTACTTTATTTATTTTATTAGTACTTTGGCTTGAACTTAGGGTTTCAGGCTTGGTAAGCTGGGACTCTATCAACTGAGCCATACCTTTAACCCTATTATTTATTTATTTTTTTGTATATTTTGGGGGGGTCTGGTCATGCCTGAACTCTGGGCCTGGGTGCTGTCCCTCAGCTCTTCAGCTCAAGGCTACCGCTTTACCACTTGAGCCACAGCGCCACTTCTGGCTTTTTTCTTTTTCTTATGTGGTGCTGAGGAATCGAACCCAGGGCCTCATGAATGCAAGGCAAGCACTCTACCACCTTCCCAGCCCCAACCCTATTATTTTTTGCTAGTTGTTTTCTTCGTGGTCTAACAATCCTCCATTCTCACAGCCTACATTTTGATAGACTGGGGAGAAAGGAAGTGAATGCAAGTTGCTTGTCTCTGTCAAGATACTGTTCGCTTTCCTTCTTAAAATGCCTGTAGGTCATTAGATTCTATGCTGAAATCAGGCTTGATGATTTCCCCAATGACTCTGTTGGCAGCATGGAGACCATACACACACAGACACACACAGAGACACAGACACACAGACATACACACACACACCACACACATACACACAGATACACACACAGACACACAGACACAGACACACACACACACAGACACACACATACATATACACACAGACACACAGACACAGACACAGACACACACACACAGACACACACATACATATACACACAGACACACAGACACATACACACATAGACACACACAGAGACACAGATACACACACACACAGAGACACAGACACACAGACACACAGACACACAGACACACACACACACACACACACACACACACATTGGTTGTGAGGTTTGAACTAAGGGCCTGGGTGCTGTCCCTTAGCCTGAGCCTTTTTGTGCTCAAGGCTAGCACTCTACCACTTGAGCCACATCCCCACTAATAGTTATTGAGTGGTTAATTGGAGATAAGAGTTTCACCGGGATTTTTCTGCTCAGGCTGGTTTCAAACCATGATCCTCAGATCTCAGCATCCTGAATAGCTATAATTACAGACATGAGCCACTGGTGCCTGATGAAAATACACCACACACACACATACACACCACACCCATGGATGTGTGTGTGTGTGTGTGGTGACATATATGGCTTCATTGAGAAAGCTTGAGGATCATTTGGAAAAAAGACTATAATTCCACATGCCACATGTATGTGTGTGTGTGTGGTGACATATATGGCTTCATTGAGAAAGCTTGGGGATCATTTGGAGAAAAGGCTAGAATTCCACATGCCCCAGTGAAATGAAAGCATGCAGGAAGTGAAGTGATGGAAAGAAGTAGGAAAATAAAGCACTTGGGGGCCAATGCATAGGTTACAGTGCTGGTTGCCTCTGCCTGTGTATGAATCTGGCAGGGACAATTTGCCAGGCAAAGGCACTCAAGCATAAGCAGGATGATCACGCCTAACCAGGAGTTATGGGGCAGCTACCTGCAAAGAGGAAAGCATTGGTCTGGATGTGATTGGGTCCTCTCTCTCTCTCTCTCTCTCTCTCTCTCTCTCTCTCTCTCTCTCTCTCTCTCTCTCTCTCTCTCTCTCTCTCTCTCTTCTCTCTCTCCCTCCAAGGACAAGTTTAATAGAACAAATTAAGGTGGTTCACGTTCATTGCAGAAAAACAAACTATAAAGCAAAGAAATACTTCAAATACATTTTAAAATTGCTATGGTGTAGTAAGTTATTTTGGGCTTGTATTTCTACTTAGGGCAATTTATTCATACCTCCTTTTTATTTTATTGTTTGGTCAGATTGAGTAAGTAGAGAGGTGAAGAGGATTCAAGAGGGCAAGAATATTTTGGGTATTAAAAATGTTTTGGAGAGAAGACATTGAATCTTGAAATAAATATTACTTGACCAGAGTATAACCATATTAAATTTGAGCATTAAAAAGTTCTCTTTGCCTTCAGTAATTATATAAAGGGCTGTTGTACAACTGAGTTAGGAGGAAGTGGTGCATGGCTCAAGCGGTAGAGCGCTCACCTTGAGCTGAAGAGCATAGGGACAGCGCCCAAGCCCAGAGTTCAAGCCCCATGACCGACAAAAAACAAAATAAAACAAAACAACAAAACAAAACAAAAACAACTGAGTTAGGAGTGTGGGGTTAGGGTAGAGATTCCTATAGGGAATATGGACTCCTTGTTCTGGCCATCTTTGAGAAGCCAAGTCTTTCCTTAGGTATTATCTTCCCTGACACACAGAAGCATGAGCCTGATGTAATTATCAGAATTCTTTACAATTCTGTGATTTTTTTTTTTTTTGGCCAGTTGAAGTTGCAACAGAATTAACTGAACTTGGTAAGCATCACGGGTGTAATGAAAACTCAGGGGCCAAGACCATAGAACTGGGCAGATAGTTGCAAAAGTCTGCCTGATATCTTACAGTGGTACCATGCACAGTAGAGCTCCACTTATTGTACTACTGTGCCCAAAGCAAGCAAGAGTGTATTTGTATAACAATTACATCTGGAATTGATTGCTTGCCTAGGGCAGTCAAACTAAAGTCATCAGCATTCCTCCATGTATTGGCTAAGGGTAGGTCCTCTTCACCTCTGTAAGTAAAACTTTAGGGGGTCACTCCATTTGGGTGTATTCAGCAGGCTTTAAAGCTACCTTGGTGTTTGGTGCTCATGCAAACCCTTTCCAACATAAAATAAAAATCACAAGGCTTTGCCACTAACTCTCCATGTATTGTAGGGTTGCCAAAAGCCATTCTGAGTTCACTTTCTTTAAGGAATCCTTTTTATTCTTCACATGGAAGCTATCAATTCAAAAGGGGCTTGTTATAAATGGATTAATTTATGGCAAGATTGTTGATTGACAGGAAGAAGTTTGTCATGTATGGATTTGACATCACAACTGTGCATAGCCAATTTTCCCACTAACAGCTTCTTTATGGAAGAATTCTTCCAGCCACATTGCATAAACAGCTGTTGGAAACACCTTTGCATCGATCATTTGTAATAGTTTATTAAAGTGGTACCTGGCAATATGTCTACATAGTTAAAGGCTTGCTTATTACCAAACTCTATTTCTCAGGAGTTTGTTATTCAAGCTTTTCAAATCATATGAAACTCAAGCTTCTCACTCTAGGCATTGTTTCTTTTGTTACTGGCCATTCTGAAGTGGGGGACCACATTTCTTTGCCTGAGACGGGCTGTGATTGATCTCCATCCAATTTTGGAAAAACTTCCTTTTATTTTTATAATCCATTTTTTCTCTCTGAAACTGAGTTGTTGAATATCTGTGGCTTTTGTTCTCCAGCAATAAATGTTTATAAGAAAAAAGTGTCTTAATTGTCATCAGGCTACCCTTATGATTTTTTAAATTTATACCCATACCATATTTGGAATAATTTTGGATCATTTGGATGCATGCTGTTTCTCTTTTTTTCCTGTTCCTATTTGCTTGTATAACAAGGCCTTCCTTGACCTGCTTTCCATTGCCTGAGTTCAATAGAAACCTTCCATTTTTAAAATCTCTATTACCCAGTGCATAAAAAAAATGAGCATATTGATACTGTGGTCTGAATGCCAGCTTTCACTTGCTCTGCACTGTACACAAGTTATGTTGGCTGCCTGAGCGCCCATTACCATGTCCTCACCTAAACCTACTGTTGTAGGGCTATAATAATCATAGGGGCGTCACAGGGTGAGAAAAGGTGTAGAAAGTACTTAGTATTCAGCAAGAGCCTAAGTAGGTAGTTGCTACACCAGCAGGACCATGCAGTTAGCGGATGACATTAATTCTCCTTCATGCTTGGATTTCCCTTGTAGGCTTCTTCTGGGGCCAGGGCATACTTTCTTAGAAATATTGATATTCCTTAGTGCCTCCATGGGATACTGGAAGCTTACTTTGGCAGCTCTAGTAGCAATGATGCTTCCTGTCCCAAACCTGGTATTCACTGGAACTTGCTCACAGGGGGTAGAAGAAGAAGGTGCATAATGAACTGTGATACTCCATTAGCCTGGATAAGCCCCAGAGCATTTGAAGATCTAAAGGAGCCAGCTGGCTCCCCAGTCAGCCCTGGTTCTGCCAAGACCCACTGAGTGCTGACAAAGAAGTAGAGGAATAGCTGGTTCTGGAAGGAGTGAGAAGGGCATTCTCTCCACCCGAGGTTTAGAAGTTGTAAGCTTAGGCAAATCTTGATGATTGAATGAGCTAGGGCATGCTTCAAAATCCATTAAGTGTTGATTAAAATCCATGGCTTTCATATGTCATTTCTAATGTCTATGGTAGAAACAACTTTCTGAGATAAGAGTAACTTGCTTGTAGGCGAGTTGCAAAATCCCTTCACTGACTTCCAGATCATACCGTGAAGGTCCTGTGCAAGGCTGACCTTTCTTCTCCAAAACGATCAAAATACTACAGGTAGAACCTGGGAAACAACAACAATAAATCCCTGAACAACAGCTAATTCCACAAATGTTGCTAGTCAAAAAATGAAGTAAAATTTGTTTCTTTCCTTTCCTTAAAACATTTATTGAGAATGAAAAGTCCTTTGCCGTTTGACTTTACTTTTTGCCTTCCAACGTATTTAAGAGAAAATAGTCCTAGGCAATATGAATAACATTTACCAATAAAAAAATTGAGTCTATTTTCTTCTGTTCTTACACAAATGTTGTTATGTGTACCAGCTTTAGAGGGTACATCATCCTCCATTTTTCAGAAAATGTTCCTTTTGCTGCTGGTAAAAATAAAATTTCTCCTATGCATACAATTCATATGGATTTGCTCCTAAGAATATCAGAAGGTAGAAATAGAAAATGTGATGCTATACCAAATATGTTCATATGAAGCAGTAGTTAGGTTTTGGAAAGACTGTGAAAAAAATCATATGGAGTATTCAATGTCCAGGATTATAACTGTCAATGCCATTACTTTAGCACCTACATCTGAGAATATTTTTCCTTACTTTGTTTTCATGAGAATCAAGCTCCAAACAAATACAACTAATCAAATCACACAAGCATTCATCTAGCACTTCAGTATAGGCAGCTGTAGCAGCTGAAGGATCTTCTTTAAGTACAGTCAATTCATAAACTGCTACGTTAGTACTACTTGGTTCTCTTGTCTCCTGTGATGTCATTCCTCGGTGACAAAAGGCAACAAAATCAATGTGCGTTGACATTACTCCAAAAAGCACTCAAGAAATAGTAAATTTTTTTAGATAAGGCAGGTGGATGAAATTGACATTTCCTCAAAAATAGGAATGTATCCTTGTGATTCTGCTAATACCACCATTTTTGAATCCCATTTGGACACATTGGAAGAAAATCAGGATAATCAGGAGACTCCTCAATTTCATCCCCGTTAGACTGGTGGATGGCCCAACCTTTGAGCAATTGCTGATGTCATCCTCCAATAAGAGGTCATCTCAAAGTCTTCTGCTGAATGAAATCATTGCATTGGTGACTTAGGGACATATTCCATTTTCATGACTCTGAGAATATCCCAAATGGCAGCACTTGGAGGTATTTGGACCAAGAATGATTGACAGTGTCTGTAAGTACTTATTATGTCAAGGCTCCAGCTCGTCGATTGATGGGAAATGATGTATAATAAATTAGAATGATCACACATCATTTCCCATCGATTGAAATGCCAAATCCTTGACGGAGTAATGAGTTATGGCCAATACCACTCACTGTCTTAGGGGGAGATTGATTGCATATCCTTTCATCAATGTGATCAAACAACTAAGAGATCCTAAGTACACATCTAGCTCTAACATTTTACTATTGTTCCTGGGCAGAGCATAAAGTTTATTGTTGCCTTGGTGAGCATTGGACCATGCCATGTGGATATGGAAACAAGGGTATTCTTCATCATCTGATGCAGTGAGAGTCTCACTCCCTACAGAAATACAGATGCATCCAAAGTGCAGAGAGACTCGACGAAGCTCCATTAGCCACCCAGGCTACAACAGAATTCATTTCTTTTATAGAACAACAGCAACAAAAAGGAAGGCTCCCAAGTCTCTTCACAAAAACAGAGGAAGGAACTTGTCAGTAAGCTCAATGGGATGAATGTTTTGAATGCTCATGTAGCCAGTGGGTAGATATTTTCCCTACTTCTCTTGTGTAATTTATTCTATCATATGCTTTCTAAACATTCCAGTGGGTGGGACCAACTCATGTTTCTTTCTGGTAAGAAAAGCAGTCTCATCTTATGTCATAATTAAAAACCAAAAATCATCAGCTGTGAAAAAAATTATTTATTTAGGTAGCCAACCTGCCTGTTCCATTTCCCAGTGGAGGCCGCAGAGTTGGCATGATGCATGAAATCCACATTCTTTGCTCCTTCGTCAACACCCAATGACTGTTTTCAGGGCTTTGGGGGGATTGTTATGTCTTCATAGGTATTTTAAAACTAAAATATAGATTCTGTATCAGGTGAATATATTTTTTTGAGTAGACAGTATGTGTAAACATTGTAATATTCATTAAAAATTTGTTTTGGAAATAATTCAATGTGGAAACTCAGTTATAAAAAAGTTAAAAAATGCAATGTTTCTCCATCTAAAAAGTATAAATGATTTCTTAACTTTCTACATAGTCAAGCAGCAAATTTCTTAAAATATTGAAGACCAGTAGACTGAAAATCCTTTATTATTTTAACTAGTATGTACCCCAAACCTAGAAACATACCTTGAGCATTCTTGAACAAGTGTTAAATACTTGGCATGATAAACTCTTTTAATGGTAGTGCCATTAGAAACCTCTGCTTTTATAGTCACCTTTTCCTCCAAGGTGAAATTATAGCAACCATTACTATTATCTCCAATATGGCTTTCACCAAATTTAGCTGCTGAACGAAGGTAGAAATGAAAAGCACACAATATTTAGTGATTCCCGTCTCTGTTTTACTCCAATCTCATGAGATAGGTATCAACCTTATTTTATAGTACTGAGATCCGATACCCTAGAAGATAATCTTCTTTTCAACTAACACAGACACTTTAGAACAATTGTTAAAGGTCCAACCTGACTCAAGTCTATTGCTGGCCCATAGGACTCTACGATGAGTGCCCAGAGCTTCAGAGTTGAAACCTGGTTTGAGAATTCTATGAAAATCTCAAGATATCACTGATCCAAGTGGGAAAGGGCTGTTTATACAGCAGGGTCTATAGTCTTCTGTGCTTGCTCTAGGTACAGAATAGCTGTAAGTAGTTCTTCAATGATTCACTGAATGATAGAAGAGCTCGGATTAATGAATATCCTGTGAGGTTTTGAAACAGTTAAAGAGATAAAACATCACAAGCTCAGTGCTCAGTTGTAATACCATGTATTTATGTAGCCAGAAAACAATTATTGTGCTTTTACAAGATGCACAGTTTATTGTATAATATATTCCTTGCCTTTATTAAACAGGTAGTAAACAAGTATTTAAAAATGGTAATGTAAGTGGTTGTGGAAGTAAATGCAAAATGATATGGGACAACAAGATATGGGACAAGCGAGATTGTATTTGGGCTAGGAGCAGACTGGTATATATAAGGAAATCATTTAGATTAACAAATATTTGAACATACTTTTGGAGGAGGAGTTCTTATGGGAAGCAAAGAAAGAAGTGTTCCAGGCAGAAGGAATAGAATGTAGTAATGTATCGAGACATATTTAGTGTACTTTATGGCATATTTAGGAAACTAGAAAACACAACAAATGTATTCCAGATTTTGTTAATTTTTTTGTAATAAAATTAGGTTGAATCTGTCTGGCTTAAGTAAGCAGATTATAATAGACATCATAATATTGGTATTCATAAGACTCATTACACATATCCACAGGATGCAGTCAGAGTTATTAATTGACATAGAAACAGCTGAGATCAAGAGGTCACCTTGATCTTAGCCATTAATTTCTTAGTAATTTAAAAAAGTAATTGTTTTGGTAATATTTGTATCAGGTTGCAAAGGACAGTGAAAGTTAAGAGTTGAATTACTGACAATAAAGAAAGAAATTGTCAGTTTCATTGAGCTCTTCTTTTTTTTTTTTTTTTTTTTTTTGTCATTTATGCAGCTTGAACTCTGGGCATGAGTGCTGTCCCTGAGTTTTTCACTTGCACACTACCACTTTGTGTTACAGCTCCACTTCTGGTTTTCTGGTGGTTAACTGGAGATAAGAGTTGCATGGACATTCCTGCCTGCCCTGGCTTTGAACTGCAATCTTCAAATCTTAGCCTCCCGAGTAACTAGGATTAAAGGAATAAACTACTGGCGCTATTGGCACCCAGCACCCATGAATACTGTATATACCTATAATTCCAACACTAAAGAAACTGAGACAAGAGAATTGTAATTTTGAGGACAGCTTGAATTACCCAGAAAGATCTTGTCTCAAACGAAACAAATAAATCACTATGTCATGAGACTTGACAACGTAAGGTAACATAATGAAACTCAAAAGTAGATCAAACATCTCAATGTAAGCCCTAAAATGACTACATGAAGGATAAGAGAAACATTAGAACTTATTGGCATAGGCAGGTACTTCCTGAGTAGAATTCAGGAGTTCAGCAAATAGGAGAGAGAATTGACAAAGAGGATTACATAAAGCTGAAAAGCTTCTGCACAGTGAAGGACAAAGTTACTAAGCTAAAAACACAGCCTACAGAATGAAAGAATACCTTTACTAGTTATATATTCGACAAAGTCCCAATAACCAGAATACACAAGAGCTCAAAAATAGTAGCCCTCAAAGAATCAATAGATCCAATTAATAAATGGGCAAAGGTGCTAAATAGACATTCTATGGCCAATAAATAACTGATCAACATCCCATCTATAAAGAAAATGCAAATCAAAACAACATTGATATTCCATTTCACTTCAATTAGAATGGCCACCATCAAGAACATGAACAGCAATAAATTCTGGTGGGGATGAGAAGGCAAAGGATCCTAATTGCACTATTGGTGTAAATCTGAACTAACATGCATTTGCTGTGTATGGCAGATTGGGAATTCTCAAAAAACTAAAAATACAACTACCCTATAATCCAATAATACCACTCTTGGACAGTTATCCAGGATATATGTCAGGATATAATTAAGATATTGAATACCCAATTCATCACTTTACTACTCACCATAACCAAATTTTAAAGAGCCAAGATGCCTTACAATGGAATAACCAAATCAAGAAATGATATATATATATATATATATATAATATATAAGTATATAAATATAAATTTTATTTATCTAGCAGGAAGAAAAATATTATATTGTTTGCAGGGAAATAGATAGACCTGAAAAGAATTATGTTGACCAAAGTAAGGCTCAGACAGACAAAAACCACATTTTCTATCATCTGTGGAATTTAGATCAAAATAGATAAAAACACGTGCAGGAAAACATTCATATATACACAAAGAAATTGACTAAGGTAGGGTATATGCAAGGAGGATTATAATGATGTAACTCCTTAGGAAAACTAACTTGTCAGTTTAACAAAATTAATGCCAGGAAGCTGAAGGCTGTCTTTCTTTCAAGGGTAGAGTTTGAGGGGAAAGAACATAGGCAAATGAAGAGAGGAAGAGTGGGTAAATACTATCATAATACTCAATGTACATATGTGAAAATTGAACTAGGTGATTGAAGGGGATGGGTGGAGTTGGGATAGACAGAGAGAATGATGGAAAGGGTGACACTGATTAAGAGGTATTGTATTCATAAATTGACACATTGAATTAAAACCTGTACAACCATTTAAAGATAATAAAATATTAATTAGCAAGGAATAAATTTAAAAAATATATGCAATAAAGCAGATTGATATTATTTCTATCATATCAGGATTCTCAATATGCCACCCTTGGGCAGTAGTTAATCATGATGTGAATTCATTAGCAAGTAACTTCCTAATTCTGTTCTTATCTAGTCCTGGAGGTACTGGGTCAAGGAAGATTCTCCATCTTTTAAAAGAAAGATGCACTTATACAAGTACATCTAATTGATTATACTCATTATCTTAGAGTACATTGCAATTCAAATTGTTTATTTAAACTTGTTTGTAGAGTGGCCCACTTAATCATACTCTCAGACCCTCAGTGGATACTGACAGCCATGGATAATGCCACATGTAACATATATTGTGTTTTTTTCTGCCCATCCATGCACAAATTTGATGTATTTTAAATAGTTTCCTCACACTTGACAGTAAATTTTGCCATTTGAGATAAAGACTAGTATTTCTCACTTTCTTCATAATTGCATTAATGGAACTCTTCTTCTCTCCATGGCTTTGTCCTCCTTTCCTTTACCTCCCCCTACCACACTTTTCATTTTCCTGATATTCAATTTGCTGTACTTTGAGTTAGTTTTTTCTAATTCTCCCCTGCAAATACTACACTTGGTTTAATACGTATGTGTGCACTTTATTATAACCCTGTATGTGTTTACTTTTCATTTATAAATTAGTTCTAGCTTCTACATATGAGAGCAAACATGTATCTTTTGTCTCGCTAAGCCTGACTTATTTCACAGACAATAATTTTTGTGTATGCTAAGCTTGAATTTAGGCCCCGGCACTGTCTCTGGGCCTTTTTGCTCAATGCTAGTGCTCTTCACTTGAGCAACAGCTCTACTTTTGGCTCTTTGGTAATTAATTGAAGATAGTCTCATGGACTTTCTTGCTCATTCTGGCTTTGAACCACAATACCCAGACCTCCCAAGTACCTAGAATTACAGGTATGAGTCACCAGCTCAAGGCTCACTTAACATAATTTTCCCCAGGTCCATCTATTTATTTGCAAATGATGTAATATTATTCTTTCTAATGGATGAGTAAAGTTCCATTGTGCTTATGTAAGATCCATTTAAATTATTACACATCTATTTGGAGGATAGAAGTGCTGTCAGTTTAGGGTAAACCATACTTCAACTATATCTACTATATCTAACAATATTTTAACAGAAATATAAAGCTGATCCCCTCTTCTGAAATCTGAGAACCACTTCTTCTATAGAGGTATCTTCTAGCAGAGACTTCTTCTTATTTTGTGCCTGTAGTTTCTAAATACATGTCCCTTGTTATGTATAAAACCATAGCTCATGAGATCATCTTCTTGTTGCTTATTTTACGGTATCAAGGGTTTAGGAATAGTAATATTAGGTAATCAGAGTTGGTTATTTCTCCACAGATTATGAAAATTGGTTATTTGCAATCTATGAAGAGATTTTTCTTATGATATTAATATACAGGGTTACTGTGCCATGTTTTCTACCATTTCTACCCCTGGATTAATTTGCTTATTATATCCATCCAATATGTACTCTTAAAAGTAAAAATAATAATAGACCTGAAACTGGTATAGTGAGTTCTACTTTAGCAAGTACTTCTACAATATTGTTCCATTTAATAGCAAAAATACATCTTTCAGTTTAGTGTTTCACTTTCTGAGGGTCACTGAGATTGTGATGTGACTATTCCCAATAACCCACCACTATTTAATTGTGCAGCTGTGATTCTAAGCCAGATTTCAGATTCTCAACTATAGTGCTCTATGACATCAGACTGGCATAGCAAAATTTATATGGTTAAAAGACTAAAGGGTGAACACTCAAATCAAGTTAGAGAATTTGTACAAGTCTTTCTTTTAGAAGATGGAGAAACCTTCTCGGCATTAACTTAAAGTTTCTTTAAGTCCGCCATTACGAAACAATTGAATTTTCTGCCAAGAGACATTAAAGCTGATTTGACAAGAATGACGAGGCACTTTAAGAGTTGATGGACTGTTAGCACAGGGCTTTTAGAGCTTGCTGAAATGGCATCAAGTATAAGTGAAAGAAATGGATAGATCCACACAGAGATTCGAAAGAAAGTCTGTGACATAAAACAAATGACAGGGTGGCCATATCTATCTCTATATACATACATATATATATATATATATATATATATATATATACCCATATTTGTTTATTCAACAATTCTGTGATATCTATGAAAGTTTATTTGGTTCTTCTAACCTTTGTATGGTCCTCATATTCAGAAATTCACTGATTTAATTAATCTATAAGAAAATAGTTTCTATATTTTTATTGAAGGGCCTTCTGAAGACCTATTTAGCTGAGACTTTTGTTGAAATATATGTTTATAATTCTGTCTTGAAACTTCCAATAAGGGGTAAATTTCAGTCTTGTCACCATTCCAACAGGGGATGACCACATCGGAAGCCAATGGAGAACAAGATACCTGAAGTTGACATCTCTCTGCTGAAATCAAGATGAGTAGTAGAAACTTCCATTATGATATTATACTTCTTGAGGCTCCATGGGAAAAAAGTTATTTGAAAATTATTGTAACTGTAAAGAAAAAAGATAAGACATATTTTTCTTCTCATTTTTTTCCCTAAAGATTGTATTGAACTACAGAAGTATTACTAACAGATTTTTCACTGTTTTACAGTTGAAAGGGACATAAACAAATGAGCAAAGGACATGGTCCTTTAATCTCATAAGAGTCTAGCTTTTAAAATAATTTAAAAGGTAGATTTAACTATGGATTTTCCTTAATCTTTGCATTCAATTAATGACCATTTATAGTAGGATTTCCTCTGCTCCTTTTTCAAATTAAATCCCAACAAGAATATATCGTTTAATCCTTACATTACTGAGATAACACATTTTGCCATTGACACATTAATTGTTAGAAAAAAAATATCCAAAATCAGCAGGTAAGTGTTCAATTGTTTATATAGATTCCTACAGATAAGCCCACATTGAATTTTAGGTTGTGTCTCCTCCATGTGACTATCCTATTTGGTGGTGTGAAGAGATTTTTTTTTCAATGTCTCTTAAGGTGTTAAAGAGTAATTTTACATGAATAAGCTCACATTATATTAAGTCATTGTGGGGCTGGGAAGGTGGCTCCGTGGTAGAGCGCTTGCCTTGCATGCCTGAGGCCCTGGGTTCGATTCCTCAGCACCACATAAGCAAAAAGAAAAAAGCCGGAAGTGGCGCTGTGGCTCAAGTGGTAAAGTGCTAGCCTTGAGCTGAAGAGCTGAGGGACAGCGCCCAGGCCCAGAGTTCAGGCCCCATGACTGGACCCAACCCCCCCCCCCAAATAAATAAATAAATAGATTAAGTCATTGTGGCAGTCCACATTAGTGGTGACATTGTAGACCTTTCTAGATGCTTTCTATCTTTTAAGGGTTAATTTTATCAGGCATCACCTGAAGAAAATTACAGTCCAAACTTCAATAACATAAAAATGGTGATGAAGCTATCAGTTAGTACAATGTAATATGGTGAAATTAAATCACAGTCTTTCAAAGATGCACTATTCACTTTTCAGAAAAAATAATATTTAGTGTAAAAATCTGTCTTATGTATTGTACAATGATTAGAAGTTTCCCTGGCTTATATATTTTATGTCAATAACTACTCTGCTTCCTCAGATTTTAACACTGAAAACTATCTCCAGACATGGTGAATTTTTTATGGTTGGAGAAGATGTGTTGGGGTGAGCATGTGTATCTGTAAACACCCCAGCTTGGAATCACTAGGGTTGAAACACAGACTTCTAGGGTTCCACTCTTTTTTTTAACTTCTATAGATATTAAATTTGGAAATGAGTATGCTTAATGACATGTCCTACATCACACAATTGATTAGAAGCAGTGGTGGACCCCAACCTATATTTTGCAGTTCCTTTAGTGTTTGTCACATTCCATCACATTTTCTTAGAATATGGCTTGTGGAAGGAATCATTTACTGACCCACAAACAATGGAAGTCATTGCTGAGATTCATTCAGAAGGAATACAATATTTATATGAATGAAGTGGAAATAATTTTTTTAAACAACCTCTAATTTTCTCTTAGAGTTCAATCTTGCTGGTATTTCAGATGATGAAAACTAAACAACACCTAACTTTCAACAAATATTACCAATTGACAATACTTTACCTTCGCTGAGCAATTTTCACCTGAACTAGGTCTTTATGCTTATATTGCCTAATTTCCGTAGGACTCCTATTAAGTCAGGTTTAATTGGATCTCTTCCACCTCAATATTGAGTTGTTTTCCATGTTAAATAAGTTCTTCCTTCTCTGCCATCTTAGTTTAGTCAGAATCTCCCTATTTCCATCACTTGATCTCTACCCAGGTATATCTATTTCTACTTACTCATGCTCTATTTGGAGTTGAGTCTCATTCTCTCCCTTCCTACAAAGTCCCATTACAGTGGTGCCATAGCACTTCCATCTCCACAATTTGAGTAAAGCCTGTCTTACCACCTTTAATAAGTTTTATGAATTCTTTCTTTAATAGTATTCATATAACAAACATGAAATTACAATTACACTGAGTTCCAATCTGTGGTAATCTCTCATCTGCTATCTTTCAATTGAGCAGGAATTTGTTGCAAGTATGCTGACATGCCAACATTCTAATCTAAATATAGAAAGTTTGTCTGGGAAGAACAACAAATTAAAGACAATATTAAAATCTCAGAGCCAGTCATTACACCAGGAACTATGCACTTAAGCTGCGGCAGAGGTTGACATCCTGGATTGGCCCTAGTAGCCATCTTTGGTCCATCCATAAGGATATAATAAGGCCATCTTCCCTTTTAAACAAATATATGGCCAAAAACGTACATTGCTACACAGCCAGCTGTGAGAAGGACTTATGAGGATGCAAAGATGGTGAAAACAGATTGGCTATATTTTGCATTTTCTACTAGATATGAATATGTACATATGATATATTAGGGCATTTCTCTCACACATGTCCCTCTGTCATTCACACATTATGCTAACCACTCATCACTTTCATGTATCAACCCTATCCCAAAGTTTGTCTTTTGTTTACTTGATTTACCCCACTTCTTGACAGTATTTTTATTACTGAGGTAATTTTTAATGAAAAAAGATTTTATAACTTAGGCTGTGTGGAAGGTGCTTCATGCAAAGTGCACACTTATTTGAAACAAATTTATAATGTTTTATTTGCTAAAAATCCTGCTTTAACTTTAGGAGGGATTCTAGATTGTTTAAGATAAATATAGCTACATACAAGTGATTTTAAGTGAATTTATTAATCTATTGAGTAACAAATATGTATTCATTTATTTCATGTTGGAAAATATAGAAAATACAAAGAAAGAAATTAGAAATGAGTATAATTTCATTACCTGGAAACTGTACTGTTAATTTTCTGTCTCCCATATGCATAAATGCTGTGTATCTATGTATATATGTGTATGTATGTATGTATGTTCATGCATATGTATTTATGTGCATATGTTTGGGATTGTTTAGTAAACACTGTTATTACAACTTCTGTCACTATTATGTTCATTGTTGAAAAATGTGTCCTATCTACAAATTCAATGTGATACTTATCAATATTCCAACCTCATTCTTCAAGGAAATAGAAGAGGCAATCCAAAAATTCATATGGAACAATAAAAGACCCCAAATAGCAAAAACGATCCTCAACAGAAAGAACAGTGCTGGAGGAATATCAATACCAAATTTCAAACTCTACTACAAAGCCATAGTAATCAAAAGAGCTTGATACTGGCACAAGAACAGACCTCAGGACCTATGGAATAGAATTGAAAACCCAGATATGAACCTACAGACCTATAGCCATCTAATCTTTGATAAGGGAGCTAAAAAAAACAGAATGGAAGAAAGACAGCCTCTTCAGTAAATGGTGCTGGCAAAATTGGTTAACTACTTCTAGAAAACTAAAGCTAGATCCTTATATATCACCCTGCACCAGAATCAACTCCAAATGGATCAAAGACATCGGAGTCAAAGCAGACGCTCTGAAAGCATTACAAGATGGAATAGGAGAAACCCTAGGTCTCCTTGGCATAGACCCAAATTTTCTTAATAGAGACCCAGAAACACAAGAAATCAAAGAAAGGTTGGACAAATGGGATTGCATGAAATTGCAGAGCTTCTGCATGGCAAAGGACATAGCTAGCAAGATCAATAGAAAGCCCATGGAATGGGAGAAGATCTTCCCTAGCCATACAGTGGACAACGGTCTCATATCTAAAATATACCTGGAACTCAAAAAATTAAATCCCTCAACAACAAATCCTCAAAGAAACAACTGCCCAATAAATAAGTGGGCTAAGGACTTAAAGAGAAACTTCTCTGAAGAGGAAAGAAGGATGGCCAATAGACACATGAAGAAATGCTCAACCTCCCCAGCCATAAAAGAAATGCAAATCAAAACAACATTGAGAAACCACCTCACCCCAGTTAGAATGGCAAAAATCAAGAACTCTAATAACAACAGATGCTGAAGGGAATGTGGACAGAAGGGAACCTTACTGCATTGTTGGAGGGAGTGTAAACTTGTTCAACCACTTTGGAAAGTAGTATGGAGGTTCCTCAAAAGACTCCACATAGAGCTCCCCTATGACCCAGCAATCCCACTTTTGGGCATTTACCCAAATGTTCACAAAGAAGACCACACTAAAGCTACCAGCACGACTATGTTTATTGCAGCCTTATTTACCATTGCTAAGATATTGAGCCAACCCAGATGCCCCTCAGTAGATGAATGGATCAAGAAAATGAGGTATATATACATAATGGAATTGTATGCCTCCATCAGAAAGAACGACATTGCCCCATTTGTTAGGAAATGGAAAGACTTGGAAAAAATTATATTAAGTGGAGTAAGCCAGGCCCAAAGAAACATAGGTCCCATGGTTTCCCTTATTTTCAATATCTAGTATATGTCTGAGTCAAGCAGAAAAGATCAGATAAGTTATTGTTAGGGAAATGAACCCTAAGATATGTATTCAAATGTTTTTTTCTTTCATGTGATTGTTTCTAACACATTTATAAGATTATTTCTTTCTTGCTTTGTATGTCCCTCCCCCACGGTATAACCCCTGCTTTCACTGTATTTGATGTCGGTATAATTTGTGGAGGGGAAGGGAAAAAACAAGTCATTTAAATAGGGATACAGATGGACCCATTGAAACAATGAGAAGTACAAGTTGTTATGTCGAAAAGGAACTTTACAACTTTGGTGGGGGGCAGGGAGGAGGATTGGGTGGGAGGGCCGGAAAAAAAATGTGTCCTGATTGTCTGGAGATACCCTAATTTATTGAAATATCTTAATTTTCATATTATTTTTCCAGTTATTTGCCTATTAAAGTATGATAAAATAAACTATCATATAAAAATACCATTGTTTATTTTTTTATCCCTGGCATGTTATTTCCTAGAAGTCAAATATTGGTTTATAAACATTTATAGAATTTTTGAAACATATTGCTAGCTTACTCTCTACCAAATAGATTTGTACATTTAATTTTCTACTAGAAATGTAGGAGAGGATTTAAGTAACAAAGATTAATTTTTGAACAATAATAACTGAGAATATGTTTATATGGTCCTCTTCCCACTTTGGCCCTAAAGATTTTTTTTAGACTGTTAATGAGTAGGCATGGAACAAAATTAAGTGGATTTGCTATGGGCTACAAAAACTAATTTTCATCTTAAAATAACATAGTCTTTCAAGAGATATGAGGTATGAAATATAAAAAAATGTTAAATATCATCAAGCTCAATTTTCTCCTTTATGCAAAATTTATGTAATATTTATGCATATTTTAGCAATTGTTATATGATACCTTTCTTAGTTTAAAGTTTAGTTGGGTAGGTAAGAAAAGTGTGTAATTAGTTATAATCCAATGTTATAAATACAAAAAATAGGCATCAGGCACTTGCAACATATAGGGGAATATTTAACTTTTCTCTGAAGGATAGAGACAAAAAGTGTTTCTGAAGAGGGAATTCATGGAGCCTCATCACTATTGATTTCAGAAGGAGGAGCGGAATTTCTGGAGCAGAGCAGTATTAAAGAGATGCAAGGACATAGAATTATACTACTTATGTAACAGCGCTAACAAGGGATTGCTGGCACATGGAAGGTTGTGGTGCTAGTATCAAATTTTCAATGCTGTGTTAAAAAGTTTTGATTTATTCATAAAGGAGCTATGGGAGAGTTTAAAATAGGGAACATGACTCTCTCTCTGTGTATTAGGATTTGAGTTGAAAGAGAGTAGAGAAAAAAATGATGAATTATTAGCATTACCTAAGGGGACTAATAAAAGCTTGAGTTATTATCAACTGTGAAAGACTACAAGTCAGGGTAAAATTTTACCATACAAGGCAGGGTAAAATGTATATCCAGGCAACATACCAGTCAACATCTGTTGGTTGAGGGCAGCACTGTCTGCACCAGAAATTAAAAGTAGACAAACAGCAAGTTTGTCCACATGAAGCACTCATTTCCTTAAGAGAACTGGGCAATAAGCAAACAAATAAGTATATAAAAAGCAACTGATGATAAGCCCTGTGGAGCAAATGACCATGAAACCATGATAGAGAGTAAGAAGAGTAGGCACTCTTAGTTAGGATGACATCTTAGCTGCCATGTGAAGGAAAGAACTCCACCATGTAAAGATCCAGAACTCAGCAAGATGCCCACAGTGAGGACTTTCTGAGGTAGAACAGATGCATGATTGAGAAGGCCAAGTAGTGTGTGGGAGTCATGTATCCTTGAATACAAATCAAAGACCTGAAACTGACCATCCTAAGCCTCAGCTTTCTTAAACAAATGGTACTAATAATGTACACATAACTGAATCACTGAAAAAATACTATAATGCAATGTATGTAAAATTTATTACACTTTTTTCAGAAAGTAAAAGCCCAATGGAAAAATAGTTGCCATCAAATTATCATTGTCGTCATCATCATCATCATCATCATCATCATCATCATCATCATCATCATCATCATCATCATCAAATCATCACCACAAAGAATGGTAAGAAATAGGGCACATCATGTTTCTGTATTAGGAGATTAGGAAGTGACAGAGCCATCCCAGAAGAGGAACTAGTTGGTTTGTTCACTGAATCTACTTTGAGGAAATCTTCCTTCAATCCAGCTGGAATCTGGATGATGTTAGGCTACAGGCAAGCATATATGGTATTTGGGGGGTCACTGGCCTTGCTCAAAGACGTAGAAAAGGTTATGGCACTCAGAGTAGAACTCAAAACTTTCATGAGAGCAATTATCTTAACTTTAGAAAGTTTTGGCTGTTAAAACAGTTTTTTCTGCTCATTTAACATTTATATTTACAGGTCCTGGTCAATGTTGTAGAAATAGGCAGTAGAAAAGCAATTTCTATACCAAATTGGAACATTTTAAATACCCAAGAAAAGATATGTTAGATTTCCTTGTTTTCATTTAAGAGAAATTATCACAAATATTTCAAACTTTCCACATGTATAGAAATTTTTATGTCCTCTTACAGTTTGGATAGATGTTTGCATACAGTTTAGTTTCTTTTTTTCCCAGAATGAAACTCAATATTCTAAAATGATTTGCTAAGCTTGTTAGTTACAAGCTATCATTTTCACCTGTCAGGTCCTTTATAATCTTGGTTCTATCATCTAGTATATTAGTGATTCCTGTCAACGTTGTGTCATACAGCAATTTGATGAGTATGATTTCTAAATCTTTATCCAAGCAATTGATAAGGATGATTAGAGACTAGTCTAGTGTCAATTAGATTATCCTTGCTATTATCTACTAGGTGGGACAAAGCCCTTACCTTCACTTAAGAAAGACAGGTTGTGTTTGGTATTTGGCTTGAATAGAACAAGTAGGAGTGAACATAAGTAAGTAAATATGAACTGAATTGAACAGAAGACATGGGATAAACATTGACAGAGCAGGAGCTCTGAAAATGTGCCAGGGTTGGTAGGCAAGTGACAAAGAGGGCTTATATCTAATGATTCCAGAACAGGACTAAGAGATCCATACATTGCTAATAAAGCAATGAAATGAGGTACATGGATACAAATGTTCATTATCTAGTACTACCCAGATTGCTATGTGTAGTACTGGACTCAACTAATAGGTCCAAATAGGTACCAAAACTTTAGTCTGAGGAGATGCAGAAAAAAAAATAGAAGAGCAATAGCTCCCTCTAAACCTCTTGTCATAAATGGGCTGAGCTTCTATTAAGGTCTCTTTCAGAAAGGGTAAGTGGTAAGAACTGGAGTGGAGAGGTAAATGTAGAGGTTGAATTCTAAAGACTCTAAGGCAGCAGAAGACTTGCACAGTTAAGAATGAATATGTTTAGAGTCATTACTTTTGGAAGGGTTAAGTCCTGTAGAGAACAGGCCATGCAAGTGTCATGGAAGCAGCTAAGAATTCAAGAATCAATCAATGTATTATTGGAATGGGTGGTCTGATCAGTTCTCTAAAAAACTGAAGAGCTAGGATTGTTAATATAAGTTGTGTTTTCTTACTAGTTCAAGATTTATCAGGCCAGATTGTGAAAAGGTGAACAGAGGTAAACATTAGTGGCTCTACTTAGAAAAGTTTGGGTATGGTCCTAGAAACCTCTAATCTAGAGATAAAGATCAAAGTTTGGGACCATCGCAGGCAAAACATCAGTAAGAACATAGCTCAAAGAACAAGCTGTGACTAGTGATGCATGCCTATAAGCTTTGCTTCTTAAGCGGTAAAGACTGGAAAATCACAGTGTGAGGTCAAATGGGTTGGGGGGGGGGCGGGGGTGGATAGGAAGGAATGGGAAGGGATGGGAAGGGGAAACAAAGGAGGCTACAATGCTTGATAAGAAATGTACTCATATCTCGCCCATGTAATTGTAACCCCTCTGTACAGTATTTTCACAATTTAAAAAAAAAAAGAAAAAAAGAAAAAAAAGAAAAAAAAGAAAAAAAAGAAAAGAATGTGAGACCATATTAAAAAAGAAAAGAAAATCTCCAAACTGCTCACAATCAAAAGTACTGGTAGTGTAGTTTAGGTGTTAGGGTTCTTGCCTATTAAGTGTCAAATCCTGAGTTCAAGCCCCAGTGCAATAAAAATAAATAATCACAGACAAAGATAGTTTTAAGCACAATACTTGCATACCATCTTTATAGTAAATTAGTTTTAAGGTTAGACATCATATCTACAAGACTATAGGAGCTATAGCATTCTTTATGGGCATTTTTTTTAACACATAATGAATTAACACGATAAATATTTGCTACATAATTGTGAAAGATTTATCTTTAGATCCTGGGGAGTATTTCTAATTTTCACTTCTCTAATTTCCTATTGTGTATGATCACAATGATGATGACAATAATGATGGTCATAATATTAATACTTCACTTGGTACTTATGTTGGGCACTCTGATAAGTGTTGAGACTCTTTTAATTCTCATAGAACTCTATTGAGAAAGTGTTCTCATTGTTTCCCCTCTCTCCTTTTCAGATGAGGAAATTGAGTATTAGAGTAATTAAATCATCTGCGCAGATTCACACAGATAGAAAATGGATTTTAGCTCAGACAATATAATTTTGAGGAGGCTATATTATATTGCTTCTTTATTTTGTGATTAATAATGATTAATTTTTAGTCTGTTGCTTTCAACATCATTTATCTCTCTTTTAAGGGATCTATTTTTTCAAAGACACAAAGATGTTATTGTTGAATATCTAAATATGATTAGAAAACAAAGCTAAGTTAGTATGAGTATTCTGGGTAACTGGTCATTCTTCCTGTATGATGCTTTCCCAATGGTCATGTGTAAACACTGTACATGATTCATAGACCTCTAGGATGTCTTACTTTTTCAATGATATGGTTTGAACTCAGGGCCTCATGCTTGTTAGGCTAGTGCTCTACTATTTAAAATCACACTTCCAGCCTTTTGCTGTTTGTTTAAAGATGGAGTCTACTGAACTCTTCCTGACTGGTCTTGAACCTAGATCTTCCAGATCTCAGCTTCCGTAGTAGCTAGAATAACAAGCGTGAAGAACTGACAGGATTGATCTTGAAAAATTAGAAACCAATCTGTAAAATCGGTAAAATCTTTAAAAAAAATTCCATGGAATATCTCTGTTTTTTGAGAAAGGAACCAAAAAAAATACAAGTAAATAATGTTTGCCTTAAAAATGTTTCTTGGTTCTTCTGTTTATATTAGGATTTAGACTGCTGCTGAGAAAAAGGTTACAGTGCCTCGAATGACCATAAAACTTGGACAGGGGATATAATGAACTAACAAATATCTCTTTGGTCATATTAATAGAATCCAAGATAGATTGAATATAAACTCAAAGATTTAGTGTTCAAATGGATCTATTGACCTGTTTAAATTAGTTATGCTACAAAAGAAAAGAAGCAATTTGTGTAAAAATAAATCGGAAAAACCAGAACCCTCTATGAATACAGGTAGTTCCATCTGCGACATAAATAATTAAATGGACACATACCTTATAAATGCCAGCACTTAAATTTGAGTGAACTTTTTCCCAGATCTTTTCAGATGAATATCATATTTAGGTGAACAAAAGTAGAAGCACGCGATGATCCAGTGCTTTTTTTTTTTTCTCAAAAACTCTGGTGAACTGAAAAGAATATAACATTCACAATCCACATTTAAAAGCTTCTAGGTGGAATTTAAATAACTTCATTATTTTTACCTTTTTCTTCAAGCTACCCCCAATATGCCGACTATATGTGGGCCCATCACTTGACCAATTTTCTATATAATTAAAATCATGGGCCTTCACAACTATTTGTAGGAGAATGCTTCTAGGGCACCTAGCTTTACCTTTTTATACTTGTGTAACTTAAAAATGACCAAGAAGAAGGTTTTTTTTCTTTCTTTTCTTTTCTTTAAATTGCTTTGCCAAGTTTCAGCTTTGAACACATTTTTATGACTGATTTATTAAACCTGGAAACTGGAAGTTTATAATGGAAATTCTCATAAAACCTTAACTCTAGCTTTGCTAGCAGGTACTCTGAAGGATGAGGACAGCAAGAAACCCTCAGCTGTAGCATTTCTAAACCACCACCTGATGTTTGGATCACATGTTCATTTATTTATTTTTAGGTGAATCATCTTCAGCCATTCTAGTAGAAATTCTTGTACCCTTGACAAAAAAAAAAAAAAAAAAAAAAGCATGCAGTCGATTGGCAATGAATCACGCCTTCTGTTGTCATGATTAATTCTAAGAACACATTCAAAGAAGTTTCTTCCATAACACTGCACTCTGGGAAAAGGGGAAAAAATGTTGCACTCTTCACTTAGGCTGACAGAGGAGATTTATTGCAAATAAAATGATTCCACATTGACTAGGGAGATTTATTGGAAAGGAAATTATTAGAAATCCCTGTTCCTTCTTAAGATATTTAGAAATTATACCTAAGTGGAACAATTTTTGCATTGGTTTCAGAAATACAAACTTCTTGCATTGCTTGTCATTAGAATTTTTTCCCCCTGCAGGCTTTGGCTTTATTAGCAGCTTAAGAGTATATTTAGCACTGTCATATGTGAAATCTCTTCACTCTGTTAAAATAATATGGACTAAAATGTCTTTTTTTTTTACAGTGTTACTCATTCATTATATAAAAATGAAAGCAACTACTTCAATGTGGATTCAAAGCTACTAACTATTTTTATGACAAAAGAGAGGTGACAATACATATCCTGTAGGCACATGAGAGTATTATGTAAGAGTCATTAGTATAATTGATATCCATAGAAAGAATGTTTTATCCAACATGATTAAAATGTGCAATACATTATGTAGGTTCCAGTGTTCCAGCTGCTGTGTTGTAATCTTTCCTTTGATAGATATCTAACAAAAAATAAAATAAAATTATCCTCGTTAAAAGGATCATCTTCTACTACTAAAGGCAGTGGGAATGTGAGATAGTCATGAGTCATTGCCTCAACCATTTGCATATGGTTTCCTCCTGTGTCTTTTGCTTTGTGTGGCTTAGGAGGCCTCAGACATGAGAAAAAAAGATCTCTTTAAGACAAGTCATGGGCTGGGAAGGTGGCTCAGTGGTAGAGCAATTGCCTTGCATGCCTGAGGCCCTGGGTTCGATTCCTCAGCACCACATAAGCAAAAAGAAAAAAGCCGGAAGTGACGCTGTGGCTCAAGTGGTAGAGCGCTAGCCTTGAGCTGAAGAGCTGAGGGACAGCGCCCAGGCCCAGAGTTCAGGCCCCACGACTGGACCCCGCCCCCCCAAAAAAACAGACAAGTCATTTTCCCCCTCCAGGAATAATAGGAAAAACTCCGTGCCTTCATCCTGTGTCTGTCTTAAATTCTGCTTGTTGTGTTCAGATTTAAATGCTTATGATAGTGGAGCCAATCAGTAAAACAAGCAAACAAAAAACACAAAAACTTTAAATTGGCAACAAGTCGAGAATAACTTTTTAAACACAAATGACCAAATAATTACTTTAAAAGGGTATTTCACCATACTCTCCTCCCTGAGTGATTGATTCGTTCATTTTACCAGTATTTACCAAATACTTTCTTTGAATTAAGTGCTTAGTCAGATGTTGGGGACAATAGAACCATAACTCCCAGGATTTCTTTTTCTTCCTTCTTTTTGGCCATATGGGGTTTGAACTCAGGGTCTTACAAAACTCCCTCAGCCCTTTTGCTTCTATTAGTTTTTGAATAGAGCCTTTCTTTCTGTCCAGGACTGTTTGACCTGCAGTTCCCCTATTTTATGGCTTCTTGTATAAGCTGAGATGACAGGCACAAGTCACAATACCCCACTTTTACTGCTTGAGCTTGGAGCTCGTGAACTTTTCCTAAGACTGGCCTCAAATCACCATCCTCCAATCTCAGCCTCCCTACTAGCTAGGATTACAGGCATAAATTCTGCGATTTTCATTTTTTAATAGCGAAGCAAGAGAATAAAGAGGGTATGGCACAAATCTGTTTTTGTTCAGTCCCTAGAAACATGCCTTAATGAGTCATGTAATTAGAACAAGAGATAATGCTGTGTCTACAAAACATACCGCTCACCCAAGGAAAGCAGAGTCATATGCTACTGTCCTGTACTATCCTAACACCTATAATAGTATCTTTGAGTTTCTGTCATTTATTTTCCTTTTGAATACATGTGTGAGAATAACAATGCTAAAAGCTGAGAAAAAGGTCACATGCCAGGGATATTGTAACGTATTCAGGAAAGTAAACTCACTGGTAAAAGAAGCAATATGTCTAATTCTTAATTAAGTGTCATGCCTGTTAGAGCAAAGAGGTCTGTTGGAAGCTGTGTTGGTAATTAGGAGTTCCATTTTCTTCTCTTCAACTGACCTATAGTATTGCTTAGAGGGTGAAATGAAATAATATGCTGGAAACTGCTTTGTAAACAAGCCATAAAGTGCTTCCTAGACTCATGACATCATTTTTAATTTGGTTGACTGCGTTCAGTAAGTTGCAGGTCTTATCTATAAATTGAGGAGAGACGAGGCACAGAAGGGGTTGATTCACAAGCACCTAAGGGAAAAGGCCTGCATTCCACCAAGGCCCACGCAAAGTACATGCGCTAAAAACCCAACCCCCATGTGATATCCTGACAGGAATAAGAGACGTCACCTGTATGATGTGTATCCTCAATTCTGGAGGTGTGGCTTGGTGTTAAAGCACATGTATAGCATGTGCAAGGGCCCTAGGTTCTATCTCCAGCACAGAAAAGAGGAAAAGGAAGGAAAAGGGGAGCGGAGGGAAAAGGAAGGGAAGGAAGGAGAGAGTCGAGGAGGAGAAGGATGGGACGGGAAGGGGCCTTCTTTCTGCAAAATAGGTGCAAAGTGCAAATAAGGAAGATGGCCAGAAATCCAGGGAATGTGTCCAGAAATGATTTCACACCAGCTTCTATGATGGCCACAGCACTTGGCTGTAGAAACGTTGCTCTGAGTTCTGGCAATCTGTCATCCCAGACCCTGAGAATCAGCCTCATAGCCGGTTGCCCCCCACCCCCCTCATGCTCCATGCCTGCAGTGCAGTAACGTTTTTCCGAGTCTGGATGGAGAACTCTGTCCCAGCCCACTAGATGGGGATATCCAGCTTGCACCCCCAGAAAAATTTCCACTTCACTGGTGATTTCTTTAGGGCTCTCCTTGGAGACCTGGAGAATGAAATCAGCTCCAATTTCCTTGGCTTTGGTCAATTGAGAGCCATTCAGATCTAAAAGTAAGCTGAGAAAGTAGATGATGATTAGGGAAAAAAATGGAAGAGGTGGAAGCTTTGTTGGCAACCAAGTTCTAGTAGTGGGAGGTTATACTGGGCCCAAACTACACATAGATCCTCTCCTCACACTTCACACTCATGCCTTTACATCTTCCCATAGCCCCATAAACACTACATCACTGCCTATACTTTAAAAAGAACACACACACACACACACACACACACACACACACACACACATGAATAGACACACACATATTCATTCACCTTTCTACTCACAATCCTATATATACAACTTAACACACAACTACACACAGACACCTCCAAACATTTATACTAAATAATGCATACCACCAACTCCATACACACACACACACACACACACACACACACACACACACACACACACACACATATGCATGCAAATAAATGCTTTCTTCCTAATTTTAGAAAAACAGGGGCTGAATCACTTCTTAAGACTAAGGGGCGGTATGAGGTCCATAAATGAAGAGCCAGGTCCTCTTGTCCGCAGCAGTCACCACTCCCTTCAGAAATGATTTCCAACCTGAGCTCTGAGTTCCTCATTGCTGGGTGGGCTTTTCAACCCTAGAAGCTAGTAGACAAGAGCTGGGGTCCCTTCAAACCAATGTCAAACAGGAACCGTCTGTGTTTTGTTCCCTACAGGATGGTCAGTATGTTGGAGGTTGTTCTCTAGTGTAGCAATTTGGCACGATGGAAATTATATATATTTTTTTCTGTTGGTGCCAATCTTGGGGCTTGAGTCCAAGTTTTAGACACTGTCCCTGAGATTTTGTGTTCAAGGCTAGCACTCTACCACTTGAGCCACAGCTCTACTGCTGCCTTTTTAAGTGGTTGATTGGCGATAAGTATCTCATGACCTTTCTTGCCCAGATTGGCTTTGACCTGAGATCTTCAGAGCTCAGCTTCTCAAGAAGCTGAGTGAGCTGGTGCCCAGCTAACATGGTGGAGCTTTTAAAAAATGAGGTCTGGGGCTGGGAAGGTGGCTCAGTGGTAGAGCGCTTGCCTTGCATGCCTGAGGCCCTGGGTTCGATTCCTCAGCACCACATAAGCAAAAAAGAAAAAAGCCGGGAGTGGCGCTGTGACTCAAGTGGTAGAGCGCTAGCCTTGAGCTGAAGAGCTGAGGGACAGCGCCCAGGCCCAGAGTTCAGGCCCCATGACCGGACCCAAAAACAAAAAAACAAAAACAAAAAAAAATGAGGTCTGGTGTAAGATTATTGAGTCACTTAGGGTACTGCCTGTGGCAAAGGTTAATGTTTGTCTTACAGAGTAAGTTCATTCTCCTGTGAGTGGCCAGCTTGAATTTCTCTGGTTTTCAATTTTGACATTTTGATTTTCCTATTATTATTATCTTTTTTTTTCTTTTTGTTAGTCATGGGGCTTGAACTCTGGGCCTAGGCACTGTCCTCAGCTCTTCAGCTCAAAGTGAGTGCTCTACCACTTGAGCCACAGCGCCACCTCCAGTTTTCTGGTGGTTTATTGGAGATAGGAGTCTCACAGACTTTCCTACCCAGGCTGGCTTTGAACCACGATCCTCAGATCTCCACCTTCTGAGTAGCTAGGGTTACAGGTGTGAGCCACCGGCACCCAGGTATTATTATTATCTTAAAGTATTTGTCCACAAAAAGGGAGGGGAAGGTTCAATTAAACAAACACGTGATCTCTTTTGTACATGCTTCTTCCATCTACATGAGTCCAAACCAATGGGTCTGTCCAATGTTCAAAATTCAACCTCTGAAACGGTGAGCTAAATACACTTCTTTCCTTTCAAAGTATTATAATAATAATAATTTAGATAAATAAATAAAGGGAAGATAGCACTTTTGCTGCTCATTTAAGTCACCAATGCATCTTAAGACTATGAGATTATTAGTTGTTTTTAAAGATCCAGGGTATCAAGAAGTATTGAAATTGTTAACATCCAAAAATTATGTTAGCAAATAAGGTGTTCAACCTTTCCAGGGTCTTGTCAGACTTTGATAGGTTAGGATAAAGAGTAAACCATCTATGTTTGAACAAATGAATTATTCACTAGGACGGTGAAAGTAAGCGGTATTATTAGATTAACCACAGATTTAAGTAAAATCTTCATGGGACCAAATAATGATGGACCAAAGACATTGATTTGTCTGTATTTGTTACTTGCAACATCAGTTTCAGTCCTGGAAAAGAGTAACTTGTCTTCCCTGTCAGTATTCTAGAAAGTCGCTTTATTCTTTCCAGCACCTTCTTATCACTGGCTATAGTAATTGTACACTTTTGCTATAATGTACTTATTATACTCATGATGTGTTCTTATAGATTGAAATGGCCAGATTTCCTGGGAGAAGATTTCACAGTTTTCTTTGTGGCCTCCTAATAACAGAGTCAGATATGCCTGTGATCTTATAAAAGTTCCCATAATGAGATTGTGATTCTAATACTCCATAAATATTGTTATTATTAGTTAGAGTAATAATAATAGATGAGGATAATAATAAAGACTTGGCATGGTCTTTTCCTCAGAGTTTTCAGTGTTTCCAAAAGCACAATTAGTGATATTGTTTAGTATACTAAGAAGATACGTGATCATTCTGGAGCCATTATCAGACCCCTTTAGAGTCTTTTCAAATCCAGTGCTTATTGTGTATGTTATGAATAAGACAGAACAAAAATTATGCATGCAGGGCCAAATTCTCATCTTGCTCTGGACCCCTATGGGCCTCTCTTTGAAGTCAATAGGAACTCAGCAGGGGAGTGGAACAAGAGGAGAATTTGGAAAAGGAACTGGAAGCAAAAGGGATAATTTTCCCTGACCATATCATCATTTGGTGTGCGTTAAATGCTCACACAGTGCCTAACCCCAATTTCACTTTTTACTTCAGTTTCAACAAAATTGCATGACAGGTTTTTTTTCTTCCATCTCTATGTGTATATACTGTAGGTTATTTTCAATGGGAAGAGAATTGGATAACTTCAATTATTCTCCTGTAAGCCATTATTATTGAACTGAGCCTGAAGTGCTTTATTTTCAATAAAGAAGTATTCACATAATACAACTTCCATGCAAATTTACGGGCTATAGATTTTCAAAGATTTTTCCAGAAAGGGCATTTTTCACTGGCCTAGATAATTAACCACTCATTTTTATGCCCTTGTTTTCATTCAACTGATTTTCAACATTATTTCATCCACTGTGAGATAGCTACACAAATGTGTACTCTCCCAGGAAAACACTGTTTGAAAGAACAATGACGTTTTTGTTTCTGCATTCATATATGCACCCCCACCCTCAGGATTTGAAGTGTTTTGTACACAGAATAAATGAATGTGTAGGGGAATAACTTGGAAAAACAATCTGTTTAGGTAGGGGCCACATCTTCCACATTAAAGAACGCTGTCCACCCCTCATTAGATTGTACCTTCAGCATAGAGCCATCCCTTAGAAACTTGGCTTTCAAGCTAAAGCTTATTGGGATTGTTTCATTTTCTTGCATGAAACCTAACTCCATTTGAATTTCACACCTGAACGTGCTCTGATAAAATATTCTGTAACTTAAGACCATTAATATTCATGGGACATCTAACATAATTCATGATGGTGTATGATATATGATCTCAAACAGTATCATTTACATTGAACCTTAAAAATATTGACAAAGACAAGTTCCTAAACACTGAGGAAAGCTTGTATTTTGTGTTATGACTTCTTGGTTTTATACTTGGTGCAGTTTTTCAATTAACTGCTCTGTATTCAGAGCAATTATTCATTTATAATAGTCAGCTTAGATACGGTACAGATTAGAGGAGTAAAACAAATCATTTTAGTGACACTGGCTAGTGATACATTGTTATTATTCTGATTTTTATTTATTTATTTAACTCTTACATAGCAGGATTTATAGCACCTACTTTCAAATGCTCAATCGTATTCCTTCTTAGTTTCTATTTTTATGGTTTGAAATAAGTAAAAACAGCCATAAGCTTTGAACTGGAGTTACTTACATGGTTTATCAAAAGATAGGCCCATGTACACATACTAATCTATAGGAACACGGAAAGTTTTTTTTACATTATTTTTCAGTCATTGACAAGATTTTCTCAGTTCTATGAAATAAATATCTAATCTTTTTAAGTGTGAAGATTCTGAGCAGTGTTGAAGCCAGAACTGAATTTATGTAGTACATAAACCGGGCATCAATATATGAAGAATTTCATAAGAAATAGCATGCAATTTGGAATGCAAGTAAAGCAAGGTAACTACACATATTAGTTATTTGGGCGTTAATGGCACGGAGTACAATGCTTTCTGTCAAGCTTGCAGGATGGTTTTCCCAGTGTACTCTAGCCACATACCCTATAATGTGTCATTTTGCTTCCATAGGGGTTTTACATGCTTTTAAAAAGTGCCTCCAATTTTGGCAAAGTTTATTTTATGCATTATGCATAAAAGTTGTCATCAGGATTTAACAAAGCATTTTTCACAGAGAGATTAGAAATAAAATATCTACACACCAAAATGACTTGGATGAGTTTTTTTTCCTAAATGGTGTGAACTTAAAAAATTAGCATGTATCTTAACTCTTTTCCAAATTTCATAAAGAAGAAAAATCCCAGAGTGAAGAGAATTATCATGTACAGTATTGGAGCAAAAGCTCATTGGTGTTAGTTTATTTCCCTTTTAGTCGATATTGTCTTTGTTGTTTTTAGCATTAACAATTTGAAATCAAAATGAACTGGGGTGTTTAGATAAAGAATGGTCAATAATCCATGCAAGGCATTTCTTACATTAGGAATGTTGGCATTGAAGGGCCACTTTAATTTCTATGTTCAGGTTTTAAGTCTTAGGAACTCAGTTGCAGGAGATGGAAATTATGGGTGCAGAGAAAAAGAACTGGATGGGGAAAGCTGACAAGGAGAAAGCATTTGGGTGTTAAGCTTAGCACCCAATCTATTTTACAACATTTCATGTCTTTTAACACATTTTAAAGCTAGGCACATGCTACATCCTCCCATATTTTAAAAGAAAAATGAAGTCCACCAGGAGTGACCAAAATTCTGGAAGAGCTGGCTGTATGTAATAACTAAGCCACATTGAAAAGAGTCCTGAAAATTTCTCCTTCCAAAGGTATGAGGAAAGGCAACATTTTTAAATCAATAAGGAGTAGCTTAATTGCATCTCAAGAACTTGGGTCTAAAAATGCTTCTTCTATGGTTGAGTGTCCACACTTCTGGTCTACCTCCATGCATTCCTTGGCAGCATACAGTTGGGACTCTGTGTGTGTGTGTGTGTGTGTGTGTGTGTGTGTGTGTGTGTGTGTGTGTGTGTGTGTGTTTTCATAACAGTGCTTACTCCATCACTGGCATTAGAAAGGCTACTCTTGGTAGGAACTTATATTTCAGGTTTCCTAACTCACTGATAACTTCACATAACCTGCAAATTGAAGGCGATTCTTTTTATTGCTATTTTTGGAGGTTGTCATTATTGCTGAACGTAGGGTACAGTCTTTGGAAATCCACTTTAAAATTTTTATTGTTCAAGCCCCACGACCGACAAAAAAATTTTTTTTATCGTAAGCACACTCCATGCTTGCAAATAGCAATTGGATGACAAAATTGTGAATAATGTCCACAGAAATTTACTATCTTGTTACTTTCCCAGTCACTGGTGGATCTTATGAAGGTTTTTTTTTCCAGGTAGCAATTAGTGTTATGTCATGTCACTGTGTATGATTATCTTCTTTGCTATTCAGACTTCAGTGGCTCTTTAAAAATATGTCTATAGCTCTTTCTTTTAGTTTTTGCTTTCCAAACCTAGAAAAATTAAATGGAACTGATTGGCTTTATTTTCTGACTTACTAAGCACCAAAAAGCTGGAAACAAATGAAAGAACATTACCTTTCTACTGTCTGATCAGTTTAAACTGTGCTCTTTTCATCCTCTGTTTTATCCCCAAACTATGTGTTCCCCCCAAATTACAACAGTGTCTGTATAAGAGAAGAAAATTAAATTGAAAGATCATACTCATAATAATAATGCTTTACACTTATATAGATTTAAAATTTTTCAAGCATATTCATCTCTACGATAATTGGATTCCCATAACAGCCTTTTAAAATAGAAAGGAAGGAAAATAATATTTGCTGCACATTCTCTGTATCAAGAGATTTTTACCCCATTATCTCATTTAATCCTTGCAATAGTACTGTTGAAGTAAGAATTATTTCTCTGAATTTCAGGAAGAAATATGGGCTAAGATATAGTGTGCATGATTTGTCCAGCAATAGTTAACAAGTTGGGGGTCTAGGTTGTGATTCTTGACCTGTGTAGCTCTCAGATTTTAAGTGTTGTCTTTACAGAAATTAGATGATCATTTTCACTTTTTATCATTGTCAATATTTGAAATGTAGCTAAGTCATTTGCTTATAATTATTTGGTTGAGTTAATGTCACCAACCAGATTTCTACATGTATTTGTGTTTATTTTCCAGATCTCTGTACTTTTGATAACTTCTATCTTCTTACTATCTGGTTGGAAGTATATGTTACTTTACTATCTGATCAATTCTCAGTTCTCAATATAGAACCACCTACCCACTTTCCTGTTATGCTGGAAGGAAGCCCCATTAATGGATTACTAAAGAGACAGAAAAGTAGAACAGAATCATCAGTTATGTTGATTCGGGTTTTTTTGCAGCTATCACAATACTTGTTGATATTTGTTGATAAAGAAAATCAATTTATCTGTAATAGCTCTGGAAGTTAGGAAGTCCAATATCATGGTGGTAGCATCTGTAAAGGACTATGCTGTTGCATCATCCCTACGGAAAGTGGGAAGGAAGGAAAGAAGGTGGGAGATAGATGATGTATGAGTATGCTTATGATAGATGTGATCGGAGGAACAGATGATCAGGAAAATAGATGATAGATAGATAGATAGATAGATAGATAGATAGATAGATAGATAGATAGATAGACAGATGGATAAATCAAAAGATAGATAGATGGACAAAGAAAGGGAGAGACAGAAAGGGACAACGAAACAGAAGAGAATATGGATGATATCATTTATTTTATGAGGAACTCACTCTTGTAATCAGTAATCTACTGCAGGCATAATGGCAGGAGGATATTTATTGATGTTTTAGCCTAACCATCTCTGAAAGGTCTCACCTCTCAAACCCTGTTTTACTGAGGAGTAAGTTTTCAACACATGAGCTTTGGGGAGCATAATCAAACCAAAGCAGTAGGAACAAAGGAAGTCCAAATAAGTCCAGGTCATACTTGCTTTGTCTGTGTGGATTTACAGGTTGCATTATTGCAAGGGTGGGTTTTATGTTCAATACCTATTTGAGTCAATGTTGCATTGCAGCATAGCATGGCTAATATATATTTTTTGAGTGCTGCCTCTAAGATCAGATCGATACAATTAAACTTTAAGCTTGTGATTTTAATGTGAATATCTTAATACTTGGCACCAGAGCTGATATTTCAAATCTGATATATTGGAAAGAATAAATATCTTAGGGGAGCACTAATGGGAAAAGGGAAGAAATTAGGTAAACCTGATTTGGATAATAATCAGCCAGTCAATTAGTCCCTCCCGCAGAGAATAAGCCAGAACTACTTTGTATCTGTCTTGTGGCCTCAAAAACATCATTGCCCACAGTGTTACAATAAGTCCTGATGGCATTCAAAGCACAGTCACACACATTATTTCATGCTTGAAATCCAAGGATGTCAGGCAGACCTCTTCACCCCTGGAATACTCACACTTTTCAGATTTCCTGACTAGGATGGAATTCAGTTCTCGGATTTACTTTCGATAATTCCTTACTTTCTGGTGCTGACGCCAACTGGGGGAAGAAAAACTTTGAAGAGTTTCTTTACCAAACAGATTTTCCCCATTTGCTTACTTCATCGTGTCCATTTGAGCACTGCAGACCTTGCTGTGGGAGGAAGAATTTGAAGAACTTTAGAGTGGAGGAGGAGGTGTGATAATGCTCTGAGTTAAAACATGATCTCCTATGCTTTATCTGGTTTGTTTGTTTGTTTTTGTTTTTGTTTTGGGTCTGGTCAGGGGGCCTGAACTCTGGGCCTGGGCACTATCCCTCAGCTCTTCAGCTCAGCGCTAGCGCTCTACCACTTGAGCCACAGCGCCACTTCCGGCCTTTTTTTTTTCTTTTTGCTTATGTGGTGCTGAGGAATCGAACCCAGGGCCTCAGGCATGCAAGGCAAGCGCTCTACCACTGAGCCACCTTCCCAGCCCTTATCTGTATTTTTTATATGCCATATTTTTTCATCTTTGTTCTCCCCCACCTTCCCTGTCCTTCAAGGCCTCCATGTTTTGTAGTCACACACCCTGTCTTTCTCCCCATATTAGGCTTTTACTGCTTTAGTTACCTCTCACACTTCTCGTGTAATCTTGTGTAAGAAACTCCCAACGCCTCTTCTCATCCAATCTTTCATATGAACAACAAATACTTTTCTGAGGATTAAATAGAAATGACTTTCTGCCAAAAACAGTCATCTGCAAAGGTTCCAGTTGCATAGAGAATGAAGTAGAGATTTGTTGACAGACATTCCGAGGCTCCATGATCAGAGATATCATTGGGCAATAAAAAGGTATTATTATTGTTATTATTATTATTATTACTACTACTTCTATTATTGTGCTGGAGATCAAATTCTTGTTTTTGCACATTAGAAAAATACTCTAGTTCTTTGGAAGCATTGTTAAGACTGCAGGTTTGGGTGGCCAGAACTCCACAGCTTAACTAATGTGTGGTGATGAGGATGTGATTTAAGGTCTCTAAGGCTCAAGTTCTTCACTGCAATGTGAATGAAGTGAGGCATTGAGTACAGTGCTGGTCCCTTAGTTATTTACCTGTTCTCTAGTTACATCTTTATCTATGAATCATCTAACAGTGTGGGGGGCTTGAATGCATGCAAGGAGTTGGGCTAAGTCCTTTAGATGTTCCGCATCACTTAAGACTCAAATTATCGACATATTTTGATCATTATTTGCATTAAAAAACAACAACTTTGGTTCCGAGATACTGCCCAAGGATACATGAGTAGCTATAGAGCCACAGAAATAGAAATAGAAAACAATCACCTGACTCTAGATCTTAACCCCTGAACATATTTGCTCAGGGATTAATCTATTAATCCATTAATCCATGCAAGTCTGCTTTTGCCCATGCAAAGCCTAGAATGTTCTTCCTCATTTCACATATATGAACATTTTTCAGGCACTTCAAGACTAAGTTAAATGAGGCTTTGGAAAGTGGAAGGCAGCAACAGAAGTAGAGAAAAGGAAGTGACGACAGTAGTAAAGTGGTTGTTACAGAGCAAAGAGCAAGTGCCCACGCATTCCTTGTTCATATATATCTGAATGATACTTTAAGTTACCTCATAGGTATCTATGTTTACTGAGAATGGTCACTCCTTGGGACTCATTTCTAATATTGCCCTTGGTACACAGAAGTTCAGTTCTTTTAACACTTGTGTAAACACTATTTTTTAGGATATGAGACTCAGTAGTCTTAATGTCCAGGTGTAGATGGAAGTTGAACTGGGGTCCCATCCTTTGAATTAAGCTAAGGTTTAGATTATCAGGAGTCTAGGGTGGCAGTGGAGAGGGTTTTCCAGGAGGAGGCAAACCTGGGGGACTGCGTGGGTAGGAGTAGGAAGTTGTAGCAGGCAGAGGGGACATGTCTGAGCATCATAGGGGCCTGTCAAGTAAGAAGCTAAGTACTACAGTTCGGGTTGACAATAATTCGGTGAGAGGGAAAGATGGATTTTAGATGTTTAGAAAGCACCCTTATATGATAAAATTTAAATTGTTAACAGGGGAAACATTAGACCTAGTTTCTAACCTCAGCTTCAGTATGGTCCGCTTGTCATTAAATACTTCTTTTACTTTGCATACCTTCACAATGTGAATATTAATCATCTTTCCCCGTCTACTTAGGGTTATTGTGAAGCTCACCTGGTTCAGAATTAACAAAGCAATTTTATGGTTTTCTAAAATGTTTCCATAGGTACCAGGAAGGGTTCATCTTATTAATGTAGAATAATGCAGTATTCACCCTTTATGTAGCATTTTACTGAGTTGTAGAGATCTACACCCATTTACTTAAGGTGAATAATAACACCAGACACTATCTGCTAGGCAAATACAGGTGAGACCTTAGAGCTACTATAGAAATTCAGAGGATAGAGCAAGATTGTTCAAGTAGAGCAAGCTTGTTTATTGCCAGAAATCCTTCAAAACGGAAGACGAGAGTGGAACTAGACTGAGAAGCAAATTGAAAGGTATAGTTACATAAAAATAATGTAGATGAGGCTGTTTAAAGAGGGGAAGCTATACCCACGTCTATAATAAAATACTGATAAGTGAAAGGCTCATTTTCTCTTTCATGAGCACAGTCTAGAAGCTTCAGCACATGTTCCCCAAAGAAATTTATTTTCTTCTCTTTTGTTACATTCGCTTGCAAAGTTCGTCAGGAGAAAAGTCAGTTCTGTGTATTTTCTAAAGCTAAAAGCTTACAGTCTATAAACATAATGTTTGGTAAAAAGGAAAAGATTATATGAATATTTGATATGGGGCCAAAAAGAGATCTTGCAGATTAAATATGATGGAAAGCTTAAAGTCTTCTGAAAAACTAATTTTTGAAGGCTTTGTTAAATTGCAGTATGAGTCTTCATTGTTCTTATCCTGTTGTGAACTTCAAGCTGCAATTTAGAAAAGCACAAGGCCCGGTAATTATACAAATAATAACCATTGGCTCAAGCCTTTTAATAGTTAAAAAGATGACTTGATTCTCTGAAGAAGTGAACAGGCAAGATTTTCTCATTGCTGTTAATTATAATTTAAGACAGACTCAAATTTGTATTAGTCACAGATGTTTCATTTCTCAGTTCATATATAATGTGGTACATGGAATATCTCCAAAGAGATTTTAGAAGTGTTTTCTGTCTTGTCCATCTCTTTACCACTTGGTGTGGTCTTTTCCAAAAAATCATGACATTTGGAAAGAAACTTAGAGAAGTCTTGTAGACATTTTCAAGACATTTTGCTTTCAATGGTCTCTAAAAATATTCCTATTGAAAGTGAAAATTGGGAACATGCTCTGAAAAAACAAAATCAAAATATATATTGTGTCTTTAGGAAGCCTGGTTTGGGGAGTGGCTGGGCTGTGTTCCACTTATGGTGGGAAGAGGAGTCTAAACACATGACTTCTGAATTGATGTTAGTCATAGAAAACTTTAGGAAGCTCCAGGGCTCATACTGCTATTAAGCAAAAATGTATTTCAAATAATTAGGCCAAACAGCTAGTTCCTAAATTACTCTACTGTGGCTGCTCTAATCAGGGAGAAGTTATCAGTAGGACAAATTACTTATGAAATTGTGATCAGTTTGGGAATGTTCCAAGACATGGCAGGTTTGGAAGGCAAATGCTTGATGAAGTTGGGAAATTGGGGTTGTGTCAGAAGACTGCTAAAAATGAAAACATCTTTATGTCATTCCAGCCACATTTGAGCAGGAACATTTGAGCCAAAATCACACCTCTATCTTCTACAATAGTAGAATGGTAGAATCTGGAAAATGAGAGCTAAATTAAGCAAATCTTCTTGAGCTATGTGGATAAAAGTTGAAGTTGCATGCGATACATCAAATTTCACTCCAGAAGGAAATTGTCATATGGAGAGAATATTTAAAATATGATCAAATGATTATAATTTTAAAACAAAACAATCTATTTGTTAGTACTGAGGGTTGAACTAAGGGCCTTAATGCTTGCTAGATAGACACTCTACCACCTGAACCATGCCTCCAGCCCTTGATAAAAAATGTCTTATAGTGTGATTTAACACACACAATGGATTTTTATGTCATATGTATAGATAATAAAAAGGTTACTATGGTGAACCAAATTAGCTTATTCATCATGTCATGTAGTTTCCCCCTTTTATTTTGTGGGATCAACAGTTAAAATACTCTCTTTTAGCATGAATCACATACACAGCACAATTTTATTATCATTATGATATACATTAGCTATTTGACTTGTTCATTCTACGTATTTTCCATTTTATATCCTCTGACCTACATCTCCCCAGTTCTTCTCCATTCTGCCCTTGTTAAACACTATTTTAATTTCTAACTTTGTATATTTTAATTTTTCTTTTTCAGATTTCACAAGTCAGAGCATGCATATTTTTCTGTCTGCGTCTGGCTTATTTCATATAACATAATGTCCTCCAAGCTCATCTACATTGTGGCAAATGGCAAGATCTTATATTTACTTCCAAGACAGAAAAATACTCTCTTTCTGTGTGTGTGTGCGTGCATGCATGCACACACATGCGTGTGGGTAATTTTTCTGATAATTAAGGATTTTAAGCATCTTTTTAAAATCTGGTGGCTACTATTGTCTTTTTCAAGAAACATCTATGAAGGTCTTTAGCCTATTTTAATTGGGTTATTTTTCCATTATTGAGTTGTATGTCTTCTTTATAAAATATGGATATTAAATACTTATCAGATGGATGACACATCAAAGTTTTTGGAATCTATAGGCTGCTATTTCTTTTTTAAAAACTTGTCTCATTTGCTTTTTAGAAGTTTTTTATTTCTATGTAATCCCAACTATTAACTTTCTCTTTCATGACCTGAGCTTTGGGTATGATAGTGAAAATATATTTGGGAGTTTGTGGGAAAAGCTGGGGATGACTCAATGTGTGGAATTCCTACATGGGAAGTTTGAGATCAGAATCAAACCCCAGCACTACAACAAACTAGAAAAGAAGAATAAAAGGAAGAGAGAAAGAAGGAAAGAATGAAAGAAATTAGAGAGGGTAAGAGACAGTAGGGAAGGAAAGCCAAAAGAAATTCTCATTTCAAGGCCAATGTCTAGAAGATTTTCTCTGCTCTCCATGGAGGAGGTTCATTTCTGGCTTTATATTTTATACATATTGAATTTATTTTTATTTATTATATAAGATAAAGATCCAATTTTGTTCTGTTGCATTTGAAAATCCAGATCTCTGTGTATCATTTATTGGAAAAATGAATGTTTGCCAAGGAACTTGCTGTCTTAGTGACTGGATCAGAGATTAGTCGATCATATATGTTTGAATGTATTTCTGGATTCTCTGTTTTGTTCCCTTGGTCTATGCAGTTGTTTTTATGAGAATCACATAAGCTGCAAATAGAAATAATTATTTTCTTGTTTTCTGATTTATATCCCCATTTCTTCTTATTGCTCTTGCTAGTGCTTCTAGCACACTGTCAAGCAGAAGTGAGTGAAGGTCTTCACTTTGAATTAAATTTTGGTGCTAAAAATTTCAGTTTTACCCATTGACTATAAGTTTAGTTATGAGGTTTTGTTTTAAAGGTATGCTGAACTTTTCTTCTACACATAAACTATTAAGAATTTTGAATAAAAGATAATGTTTTTGAAAATTATTATTTTTCTTTGCCAATACAGGTAATCCTGTGGTTTTTTTTAATCATTTTCTTAGTATGTTGTATCACTTTGATTTATTTTAACATATGTATATATATATATTTTGTTTTGTTTTTTTTATTGCACTGAGGGTATATTCTAGGGTCTTGTACATCTAGGTAAGCGCTTAGTCACTGAACTACATACTCTAGCCTAAGTTTGCATATTAAACTAATCATGAGAGAGTTTATGGAAAATTTGTATTACTTATTCTTAGAATATTTGATAGGATTCAGTCATGAAGGTATCTAGTTCTATAATTTTTCTTGGGAGAATTTTATGATAGTTTTTATCTATTTATTATTTATATGTTCAGACTACTAAAAGGTAGTCTTGACTTTATATTGGTAGTTTCTTATGGATATCCAACTTATTGATACATATTTTTATGATTATTTTTCATGATACATCTTATTTCTGAGGCATCTGCTACATTGTTCAACCTTTTAATATCTCTATCTATCTATTTATCTATCTATTTATCTATCTATCTATCTATCTATCTATCTATCTATCTATCTATCATCATCATCATCATCATCACCATCACTGTGGGGTTTGAACCTCAGGGCCTGGGCATTCTCCCTGAGTTTTTTTTGTTTAAGGCTAGAGAGCTACCACTTGGAGCTACAGCACCATCTCCAGTTTTCTGTTGGTTAATTTTTTTTTTTTTTTTTTTTTTTTTTTTTTTTTTTGTCGGTCGTGGGCTTGAACTCTGGGCCTGAGTGCTCTCCCTCAGCTCTTCAGCTCAAAGCGAGCGCTCTACCACTTGAGCTACAGCGCCACTTCCGGTTTTCTGGTGGTTTATTGGAGATAGGAGTTTCACGGTCTCTCCTGCCCGGGCTGGCTTTGAACCGCGATCCTCAGATCTCAGCCTCCTGAGTAGCTAGGATTACAGGCGTGAGCCACCAGCGCCCGGCTCTGTTGGTTAATTTAAGATAAGGGTCTCAAGGGTCTTTTCTGCCCAGGCCAGCTTTGAACTGTGATCCTTAGATCTCAGCCTCTTGAGTAGCTAGGATTATAGGCACAAGCCCTTGGCACCTGGCTTTTGTTTTTACTTATCTGAAACCTTTTTTCTTAGTATACTAAATATATGTCAGTTGCAACTTTTTTAAAACATTAACTCCTTTTCCGATGTATTCTATAGTTTACTGATATTCATTTATGCCATTTTTTATTTTTCTATTGCTATCTTTCTGACAATTTTGAGTTCAGTTTCTTTTTGTTTTTGAGTTCAGTTTCTTTTGTTCTAGTTCCTTAAGTTCTAATGTTAGACTGCATGATTTGGATCTTCTTCTTTCTTTAATGTAGATATTTATGGCTATATGCTTCCTTCTTCATAATAGAGGTATTTATGTTTTGCTTATCACCATTACATTAATGGAGCATTCTGGTTTGATATATTTATTTTTATATATTTGCCTCTGTCATTGAGTTTTATACTTACATATGTGTTCTTTCTTTAATTTTCACTTGATCAATTTCCTTGTTAGATACGTCTAACTAAACACACCTAAGGAAATTAGCTGAGTTAGTGAATTTAAGCATTGGCTTATTCCTGAAAGATTACTTTTACTTCTGAAGGATAGTTTTGCTGAATACTGTATTCTTGATTGACAATTTATTATTCCATTTTTTCCCCTGGCTTGAAAGTTGCTCTTGAAAAATTCTTTGATAGTCCAAGGAAGATTCCCTTATATGTAACTTCATGCTATTCTTTTGCTGATTTTAGAATTATCTCTTTAACCCTTTTTGCTTAGAAAAAAAATTCATTGTTGTACAAAGTGGTTTCTTCTTAACTGTTGTGAAGAACTCTTCAATTTAGATCTACTTCAGGATTTAGATCATCCCCAAGATTGAAGGGAAGTTTTCAGCAAGTATTTTATTAAATAAGCTTTCTTCACTTTTCTCTGTCTCTTCTACTAGAACTACCATGATGCAAACAAGGTCATCAAAGTCCTGTAGCTTTCTCATTTTTACTTTTTTTCTTTTGCTGCCCTGAATGAATAATTGTAAAACATTTGTTGTCAAGCTCACAGATTCTTTCTTCTACTTAATATAGTCTGCCACTGAAGCTCGCAATTGTGTTTTTGCTTCATTGATTAAATCCTTCAGTTCCAAGAGTTTGTTTGGTTCTCTTCATTGAATTTCTCCTTCATATCATTAATTGCTTTAGCAATTTCTGTGAGTTATCTTATTTGTCTTTTCTTCCTCCTCACTGAATTTCCCTAAGGTCACTATTTTGAATTCCTTATTTGCCAATTAATAAATTCCCATTTCATTAGAATTAACTTACTGGACAACTATTGCATTTCTTAGGTTATATCATAGTTTCATCCCTTTCATGTTTGTTGTTTCCATGTAATAATTGCACATCTGCAGTGAAATTACTTCTCTGATAGGCTTTACAGAGTGTGGCTTTTATAGGGTAGACTTTCACTTAGGGATAGACCTGATGATGCAGGTTGAGCAGGATGCAATAGTCTGTTCTGTGAAGCTATAGAGTTGTCAGTCCCATGCAGCTTCTTTAGATTACCAACATTATCATGACTACAGATGGTCCAGTGGAAAGTGAAGTTCTTCCTTGTTCATAGTGGACCATGGCTGAAGTATGTATGAGTAAGGTAGAAGCAAATTCTTTAAAATTCCTTACATGGTCATTGCCATTTCAGTGATCAACAGGATGTCTGCCATTTCTTTGCTGTTCTCTGAGTTTCATTTTTAGTTGTTTGAGCCAAAATAGCATTGTTTATTCATTGCTATTTTGAGGGAGGAAAGAAGAGTACTAGGCACGTATAGTCAGCCATTTCACTGATGTCACATAAATGGGTTAAATATAAGTATACATAAAATCTTATTTTTAGGAGTAGTGAAGTCATGGTGTTTAAAATATGTGGTGAATTCACACAGGTATGCATTAAATGTTCTTCAAATGTTCTTACTCATTTTCCATTACTCATTTTTTTTTGTCAGTCATGGGGCTTGAACTCTGGGCTTGAGTGCTCTCCCCAGCACCACTTCCGGTTTTCTAGTGGTTTATTGGAGGTAAGAGTCTCACAGGCTGGCTTTGAACCACGATCCTCAGATCTCAGCCTCCTGAGTAGTTAGGATTACAGGCATGAGCCACTGGGGCCCGGCTTTCCATCTTTTTATATACGTTACCTTTGCCTAAAAAGAAAGGCTTGTAAATGTGAATATTCAGATTTTTATCTACTATATTATTAATTCTACCTAAAATCCACTAGATACATTCAGAGTCTGTGACATTCAGGCACTTGATCTGTGGAATAAAGTTTTTTATATACTTTCTTCACAATCCTTTAAGCATTTCTTTGTGAAGTTTGAAATCGGGTGGTAAGAATCTTTCAAGGAAATTTCTGAGTAATGAATTTTCCTATTAGGTTCTGAATCATAATTGGACTCATGACACTGATACTTTAGGAGAAAGAGCTGTAAGCAAGAGACAGAAACAAGAATAGAAATGCAGAATAGGACAAAACACATACTTAACAAAATTCAGAGATTATAGAAATGATTGTATCTGCTTCCCATTTCTATAACAAAATAATTGAGATAAGTTTAACAGGAAAAAAGTCACTTTTCCTCACTTTTTTTTTTTTTTTTGGTCAGTCGTGGGGTTTGAACTCTGGGCCTGGGTGTTGTCCCTCAGCTCTTCAGCTCAAGGCGAGAGCTCTACCACTTGAGCCACAGAGACTCTTCTGGTTTTCTGAGTGGTTTATTGGGGATAAGAGTCTCCTGGAGTTTCCTGCCCAGGCTGGCTTTGAACTGCGATCCTCAAATCTCAGCCTCCTGAGTAGCTAGGATTACAGGTGTGAGCCACTGACACAGGGCTTCCTCACAGTTGTAGAGATTTCCATCTATGGTCAGTTGTTCTCATGGCTTTTGGATGAAGTAGTTCATCATATTGAGAGTGGATTGTACAGGAAGACATTTACTTCATCTCCAGGAAAGAGGGAAGATGAAGAAGCTAGGGTTTACTTCAAGGCTTCACCCATAATGACCAGAACACCTTCCATTAAGCTTTACCTCTGAATGGTTCCGTGAGCTGGAAGCCAATCCCCTAATACGAGCTTTGTGGAACCCTTATTGGAACAACAGCAATGACTAACTGGAGGATTAGTGCAAGGGACGCTGCATGTTACCAGATGTGTACCAGTGGACCAATAATAATGCTTTCTTTCCAAGTAGTTAGTGAGTTGTGGGGATTTTGATTTTTACTACCAAGTAGAGGAGGATGACAGAGCAATCATACCAAATACCTTACTTGGAAAAGAACTTCACCTTGAACAACACTGCATTTCCTGGCTAGGAAGACATGCATGGTACTACTCTTCCAACCTAGTAACCCAAGTGTACAGGTACAAGTGAAGGTCCAAGAAATATTTCCTACAATGAAGGGTACGCCTTTAATGTAGTTTGTCTGTGTGCTGTTATAAGCACTCTGAAAGTAATTGTGGAAGGTGTGGCCTGTTAGTATTGGGTATTCTCCTTCAGAGCCTTTAAGGGAAAAGATTTGGGCACTGAATATAGTCCTCTTGTTCGAGGAGCCTAAGTACAAGAGAGTATAGCCTGCCTCTTACCCCTGCATCACTGCGGTGTCTCAGACAATGGCTGCTTCATTTCTGGCCAGGCCCAGAGCACAGAATTCCCAACCCAAAAAGAGTTAGCTTGGAGGTAGCATTGTCCTCACTGTTCCACTCTGAATAGTTTGTATTAAGGTTCTTTCCATTTCTTCAGTCTCATCTTTGTGTGTGTGTGTGTGTGTGTGTGTGTGTGTGTGTGTGTGTGTGTGTGTGTGTGTGAATGTATATCTATTTGCTTAGGATATAAAATAGTGGAGTTGAATAATTTTCAGAAGCAAGTTTGCTTGCTCAATATGGTAAAATGACATTTAAGGAAGATTCTAAATATTTTTTTTCTTCAGAAGTTTCACAATACATTACTACGTAACTGCAGAAGAGAATTTTGTACTGACAGATTTCAAGACTAAATTTAGGCATTGTGAATTCTATTGTCTGACATTCTATTAAGCTCAAATCTCTATTAAACAACTCTTCAATAGATCATGTATTTACTGCAAGAAAAATGTTGTGCAACAACTTTAAAACTTAAGAGGCATCAATAATGAATATTTATTTTTACTCAGGAGCTTGTGAGATGAGTGATGATTCTAAGCATCTGAAGTGGGATTTATGAGATGGTCTTTGGCCAGCAGTAGGTCAGCTAGGCAGCTATGTTTTCTAACATCTCTGAGACATTGGCAGGGAAAATTACATTGATTTGGCTCTGCTTCACCTGTCTTCTCTCCCAGGAGGCTAATCTGGGAATATTTATATGAAGGCAAAAAGCAAGAGAACAAACATAAACACACAATTGCTTCCTCAAGCATTTGCTACTGTCAAATTTGATTCTGTATAATTCATCATGGCAAGTAATACAGTTGAACTGAGAGTCTGAGTAAGAGGACACTACAAACACTGGACAAAGGATATTCATACACAAAGGTAATTATTATGGGCCAATAACAAATCAATACGCCACTCCCATCATTGGTGTGAATAATAGCTCATAAAGATCACTTTGTGATTCTTTATGAGCTTAAAGTACATTTTTGTGAAAAGAGTGCAGTTTTAGTTTTGAGTTGAGAACATTTGCTCCTATTCTCATTCTTTATAAATTGTTAGTCCACTGCTATATACTTTTATTAACATTATTATGGATATTTGGCTAGCCACATCCTGTATTTTATAACTAAATGTATAATAAGAATTGTTATTGGTAGGTTTGGGTAATCACATGAAATTGTAAAATTTTCCCTAATTTAATCTTAACAGCTTGAGAAAAAATTACTTTTTAAACAAAAGAAGAATTGCATTGTGAACACATTGGTGTATGATTAATGAAAGAGATCTTAATTAGACAGTTACCCCAGGCACTAAGGCTAGTGTGATGGAATGAGGTATTAAAAAAGGGCCAAGGGGAGTAGAATGAACGGGAAATCAAAATGAGAGATGCAAATTCAAGGTCAAGCCAGATGACCATTGATATTACTGATGAAGTTTTGTGGTACTGGCTCCCCTTTGGTCCATCTTTGTTTTGAATTTTTGTAAACACAGTCCAGTTGGCTTTGCAAACTAAGAGGGGTAATGAGTTACTGATGAGAGTACTATGTGAATAAGTACTTCTTTGGAGATCTCTTCAGATGGTGATAACTGGAAGCAGAACAGAAGGAGAAATTGATGGGCCATATTCACAGTTTGTAGAGCTTTTAGGTACTGAACAGCTTGAAGAAAAGCAGGATAATGGAACATAATTGTTCTGATTATGCAGTTGAGGTATTGTAAGAAACAGTCTGCTAGTTCTGCTGAGCGGTGGCATTTTGTAACTTCTGTTAATATTTTCAGTAGAGCAAGAAGAAAATAGTCTATTGACTTTTATTTTTTTTTAAATTAATTGTTCATCTTTGCTCTAGCACTTTGTGGTTTAGTAGTCTAAAGCTCATCTCAAACATTCTTACTAGCCCTTCCAACACCCCAACTGTATATGGGTATCAAATGTTTATTACTTTGATGAATAATAAGTCGCTTGCCCAAGGTTATGCCTAAATGAGGTTCTAATCTCTCTTCTGTGCTAAATCTCTCTCCATATATTTTTATTCTGTAGCCTACACTATCTCAGGAGGCTATCGAGCCTGCTGACAGAACATTTAGAACTAAGAAAAAAAAAGATCTAAGTGGTAAATCATTTCATCTGAGACATGTTTTCAGATTAAGCTCTGTCCTTTGGGTAAACTAAAGAAGTGGAGATGAAAAAAATATTTTTTGCTAAAATATTAAATTGATTAGATTCCACTCCTCTGGATGAACTCTGATTCCTTACATTTTATACTTTTCTACAATGCTCAACAATCTAGGAACACTCTGTATAAGTTGACAGGAAAGACATTCTTTTCTTTGATTTGTTGAGTTACTTTATCACTTATTAAGTCACTAAATCTTTGTATCCAAGTTCTCTCCTGCAGTATGTACTTCTGTTTATCAAGTATATCTAAATCTCTTTAGGGGCTTTTGGTAAAGCTGTATTTCCAACTTCCTTAGAGTTAGCTGTGGCTGCTTGGTTTGTTTTGGCTTAGAGTTGCATGTTAGTTCTGGTCAGAAGGTTTAAGCACCAACGTATTTAGCATGCTCTCTCTTTAAGTCTGCCATTGAAGCCAAGACTTTAGGTGGCTCTACCATCTGTTTGTGACTTTGCATGACAGCAATAAGCAGAAAAATCCTGTAATGACCATAAGACTTAAATGCATTTGTGAGTGCCTATCATACTGTGAAAGGCAAAAGATTTGTACTTAGATTTACAAACAACCTACAATACAGGTAACTGTGGCATATCTTACAGCTGTTGCTTATGTTTGCTAAGCCATTACAAGAGTGACTATTACTATTATTATTTTTTGGTCAGTCATGGGGCTTGAACTCTGGGCCCCTGTGCTCTCCTTGAACTCTTCAGCTCAAGGTGAGTGCTCCCCTCTTGAGCCACAGCACCACTTCTGGTTTTCTGGTGGTTTATTGGCAATCAGAGTCTCATGGACTTTCCTGCCCGGGCTGGCTTTGAATTGTGATCCTCAGATCTCAGCCTCCTGAGTAGCTAGGATTAGAGGCGTGAGCCACCAGCACCTGGCTTATTCTTTCTTTTTTTTTTGAAGACTGTGTACATGCAGGAATAAAAAGAAATAAGTTTAAAAGCTGGGAGTCTTTTGTAAATTCTTCCCAATTCAAAACAAAATAAACAAGAAAAAAATCATCTTAATTTTTACAAGGGACAACTATTACTAAAATATTTGGATGATGAAGTTGATACTTAGCAAACGTGTTCTGTTTGACAAAAGAGCAAAGAAAAAGGGACTGAATTTTGTTAATCTTTCCAAAGCAACCTGATAGTCCTAAGAACCAGAAATGAGAACAAGAAGGGCAACAAAAGAAGACAATAATGGAAAGAAATATTACAAAACTAAGAACTCTTTGGCAAATCTATTTTCTCAGACTAGAACATGCTATTGTATTGACATATATAAACTTCTAGGATAAAAACTGGCTGGGAGCCTGTGACTCACTGCCTATAATACTAGCTTCTCAGGAATTTGAGATCTGGGGCTCTTGCTTGGAAGCCAGACCAGACAGGTGGCTCAAAGTGGTAGAGCACCAGCCTTGAGTGACCAAACTCAGGGACAGCACCCGGGTGGAGTTCAAGTTCCATGACTGGTCAAAAGCAAAACAAAACAATAACAACAACAAAACCCACCAAAACCCCCAAAGGTATGCAAGCGTAAAACAAATGTATTAATGAAAATGTGGCAGATTCAAGAGAGGACTCAAATAGTGTAATTTTTTGAAAGTCAAAAGTCCAAGTTCATTAAAATAAAACCACCAGGAAGCAGATACTTGAGGGGAAGGATGGGGTCAAAGAGAAAGGAATGGACAAATGAAGAGGAAAAGAGGGAGAGAATGCAGACAAGAATCTCACGTGTATATCCTACAAAATTAAGAAGAATAAGGAAGGCGTGGGTGAAAAACGGATGTGTGAGAATGTTGAAGTGGGTGACAATAATCAAGTTATATTATATTCATAGACGGCTTTGTCAAATGATAACTCTAACTACCTGAAGATAATTTATAAAAAGATAAAACCAGCCAAGCATTGGTGGCTCATGCCTGTCATCCTAGTTACTCAGAAGGCTGAAATCTGAGGATCATGGTTTGAAGCCAGCCTGAGTAGGAGTCACTGAGACACTTTTTTTTTTTTAAGTAATTTTTTTTTTTAAATTGTGAAACTGTACAGAGCGGTTACAGTTACATGAGCAAGGTCATGAGTACATTTCTTATCAAGCGTTGTTGCCTCCTCCTTTGTTTTTCCCCTACCATCCCTTCCCTCCCACCTCCACAACTACACTCACCCCACCCCCTCACTGACCCCTCCCCTCACCCCTCCCCCACCCCCACCCTGCCTAAATTGTAAAGTCCTTTTTCCATATATCGTCTAGTACATGCCATTGTTGCACTGAGACTCTTATCTCCCAGTAAACTGTTACTCAGAAAAAACTGGAAGTGGTGCTGTAGCTCAAGTGGAACTGTGCAAACACTGAGCACAAAGAAGTTCAGGGACAGTACACAGGCTCTAAGTTCAAGTCCAGAAAAAAAGAAAAGAAAAGAAAAAAAGATGAAGCCTACTCATGAATTTGCATTTGCAAAGAAATCAGAAGCCTATAAAAGTTTAATACTTACATTGGCAGTTAGAAGTGTTAGAACAGGGCAGAAATAGATTGAAAAACTTCTCAGCTCCTTACCATGAAAAAGTAACTGTTACTCATTTTATGGGTGGGCAAGATTAATGAAAAAGGTACAACACTGAAGGAGATAATAATACTCCCCCCCCCACACACAAATAATGGACATAGAAAAAAGAATAAAGGCCTAATTGAGGAATAAAGTATGTCAGTCAAAGACGCATGAAAAGAATTGACTCTAAGCTGGGCATTAGTGGCTCACAACTCTAATCCTAGCTATACAGGAAGCTGGGAGCTAAAGATGGCCATCTGAAGCCAGCCCACACCGGAATGCTGGGAGTGGACTTCTGGGTCAAGTGATAGAGCACTATCTTTGCCCAAAAGAAGTTCTACAATGTGCAGGCCCTGAGTTCAAGTCCTAGGATAGGCACTAAAGAAAAAGAAGAGAAATGAGAAGATTCCCTCTGTCAGGAAGCTTAAACATGGTTCACCATGCATTCTTTTTCCTTTTGTTACAGGAAGCTGAAGCCTCAGTAGCATGTGGGTGGGGCATGGCAACTTAAACTCTGCCTCTTACGATAGCCCATTTAAGAAATAAAGCAATGCGTTTTTTAATTTTTCTTTAGAACTGGTGTTTGTCCCTTGAGCCTTGTGTTTGCTGGACAAGTATTCTACTGCTTGATCCCCCCTTTTGCCTTGGCTATTTCTAGCTGGGATATCACATTTTTGCTCAGACTGGCCATGGACCATAATAATCCTCCTCTTTAAGCTTTTCACACACACACACTGCTACCCCCCACCAAGCCACTGTTACTTTAAACCATTGTTTTTGGAATTGCTTTTTACTGCAGTATAGACCACCCTAGGATGACTGGGACATCCCCAGTTAGAAAGTAGAGATATCAAATAGATGTTGAAGATATATATTAAATTGAAATATTATATTCAACTGTTGAACATCAGCATATGTTTTATCCTATAAAACAAAATGATCAAGAAATACTTAATGTTAAACACTAGCTTTCTTTTTATAAGAAAAACATTCTATTTCCAGTAATATTATAAAACAACATCTCTCTTGAACACTAATAATACTAAGTAAATACTAAGTAAACCTAGATAGCCACAAATTTGAACAGGGGATACACAAAGACAGGATGTAGAAACATTAGTGTTTACAAATCAATTTAGGGGTTAGTCTAATTTCTTAATTTCTAATCCTGAAGCTGAGTTCCTACTGGGAACAGAAAGAATTCCATTCTAAGCAAGTCACTAGGACTATAATACATACATGGGTGTATACTGAGTTCCACTGAATCACTATGTATAGGCTATCCTGGATAGCAACCAGGATACTAGATCTGAAAGAATCATGTTTTCACCTGGTATACAAATTCGGTGTTTCCCAATAAATATGGATATGTGAATATAAGTTTCTCTGACATGGACATGAGTCCAGATTCTAGCCTATCCCTCAAAGGTTATTAACAGCATGCAATGCTCCATGCTTGTACTTAACAATATAGCAGTATTATATTCTGTACTTATACTTACAAAGCAATTTTATAATGTCTCTTATTTACTTTATGGTATCCTGCAATGCCTAGGGAACAGTAACTTAGGCAGAATCAGCCGACCACAATAACAAGTGAGGCATGCTTTATTATCACTCTAATGGTAGACTTTTGATACTCAATTACTCAACAGTGCCTGGTACTTGGGTTTTGAGACTTCATTGCAATTGATTTCTTCTTCCCTCATGCCCTCTTTACATGGTATAATCAGCGATCATTTGGCAAATGCTAAATTCTACTACAATAAAATTGGTTTGAGTCACTTTCTCAACTTCTTATCAAAGACTACTCTATCAAACTTATGTGAAGTAAAAGTATACTGTAGTACACCAATACTTAAATTGTCTACAAATTGATATGATCTGTGGAATTTTGTAGCTGTTGACTGAGTTGTCCACCCTGAAATTCTGATTTAATGAGTATGGAAAGTTTTGAAAATTCTCTGGATAATTCTTATGTGTGACAAAAATTTAAGAGTAACAAGTATAGTGGTCAAATGCAAGGCTTTAGAATTACACAGATTTAGGGCATATTGCTATCCATAATCTCGAGGAAAGTTTTCCAAGTTTTTCAATTCTCTAAACCTTAATTCTGTTACATTTTAAAATTGAGTAAAATGCTACTGTAAGTCAAATGTTTTAATACATGTAACAAGTTTATGAATAGTTGGCAAATATAAAATATTCAGTAAATGTTTTAACTCTGGATTAATTATTAATTCAAGGTTAAGGTTTCTTGAAATGTGGAAAGTAACCAATATGAACAAAAAGAGTGAAATCTGGCAGAGAGGCTCTGGGTAGAGATGAGAAAAGCATGATGCATTTTGAAAATGGATGAGGCTGGTTCATGGTAGTGATCAGAAAGACGAGAGAGAGAGAGAGAGAGAGAGAGAGAGAGAGAGAGAGAGAGAGAGAAAGACAGAGAGAGAAAGACAGAGACAGAGACAGAGAGCAAGAGTGAGACGGAGTGAGCAAGTGAGCGAGAGAGAGAGAGAAAGAGAGAGAGAACAGAAACTCTGCTTGAAGTGAGATTCCAAGAATCAAATATTTCATATTTTACAAGGTTTTTACCTTTAACAAAACTAATTGGTATTCTTAATACAGAGTATTAAACATACATACAACTGCATATATATGCAACTGATGATGAGTTCTTTTAGGTGTAAAGTCAAAACAAACATTAATATTCATCCAATGTCATATTTCTCCCGCACTAATGTTCTGTTAGCTTTCATTGAATATGAAAGAATAAGGCAAGATAAAACAAATATCCTGGCAATTGCTCTTAATCAATATTTTTAGTTAAGGGTCATTCTTACTATTGAATGGCCTTAATGGGGGCTCAGTTGTTTTGTATATACTGTTATTTTAGAGCTATATTTATTACTTTTATCTATTGATACATTCCTTGTTTGAGTTGTAGTGGAGAAATTGGTATGAATTAGTCCTCTTGCCAGGAACAGTGAGTAAACAAGTAGAGATGTGTTCTTTTAGCTATTAGACAACAAGCAGCACCTAAGATCTATAAAAGGCAGGAAACAAATAAAGCGATTCTTATTATCCCTTTAATTTCTCTCTGAAGGCCTTTACTAGACCCCAGTAAAGGGAAAGCAAATCAAGTAGAACCAAATAGTCTTGCCGAACTGAAGATACAGAGATTAGGCTTTGAAGAAGCTGAGGATGTTGTAATTTGTAGGATGTGTTAAGGAGGTGGGAAATCTATGTAGAAAAGATTTGAAATTTTTGCATGATTGTTTTAAAGAGTAAGGTAGAAATATGTAGAGAGGAAGATTTGACAAGATTGGTGAAGAGCAACTGTGGAGGAAGAATAGTATTAAAGGTGTTAATCTGAACTATCAGGGCTCACATAGGGAACCAGAGTTCTCACAGAATATCTAGGGTTAATTGATAAAGGCCTTAGAAAGCACAAGTCATTGGAGTAAAACCAAACTAGCTCTTGAGTGAAGATGAATACTTCCCTGGGGACAGCAACAATGACTACAAAAAGCTCCCCCAAATCAAGCTGATTTGTAAGTTAGCTTTCAGATAAAGACTAATGCATGATGTCCATCTTCTAGGATTTTTTTTGACATATAAGAAAGAATGAGTTGGGCATCAGTGGCACAGCCCTGTAATCCTATCTACTCAGGAGGTTGAGATCTAAGGGTTGCAGTTTGAAGCCAGCTCAGGCAGGAATGTCTGTGAAACAATTATCTCCAATTAATTACAAAAAGCCAGATGTGGAGCTGTGGCTCAAGTGGTAGGTAGAGTGCTAGCTTTCAGCACTAAGCTTTGGGACAGTGCCCAACTCTGGTTTCAAGTTCCAGCACTGGCAAAATAAATAACTAAATAATTAAAAGGAATGAAAATATGAAATGTTATAATAAAAATAGATTTAGAAGTGAGAGGTGATGGACTCAATGGATGGAGATATTAAAAATAATTATGTCAATAATTTAACGGAAATAGAAACAATAAATAGAGAAATAGAAATTATTAAAAGAAAACAAGTGGATTTTTTTGAGATACAAAAATGCAACTTGCAAACTGGACAATTTATTTGATGGACTTAATGGGTTGTTTAAAAATACATCAGTGACTTTGAGTATGGGAGAGTAAAAACTATCAAAACTGAAGGTTAGAGGATAAAATATCTGGAAATCTGTGGCATAAATTTAATGGGATTTGCAGAAAAGGGAGAGATTGGGGTAGAAATAACCTTTAAGAAAATAATGCCCGACAATCCAAAAATTCATATGGAACAATAAAAGACCCCGAATAGCAAAAATGCTCCTCAACGGAAAGAACACTGCTGGAGGAATATCAATACCAAATTTCAAACTCTACTATAAAGCCATAGTAATCAAAAGAGCTTGGTATTGGCCTAAGAACAGACCTCAGGACCAATGGAATAGAATTGAAAACCCAGAAATGAACCTACAGACCTATAGCCATCTAATCTTCGACAAGGGAGCTAAAACAATAGAATGGAGGAAAGACAGCCTCTTCAGTAAATGGTGCTGGCAAAATTGGTTAACTACATGTAGAAAACTAAAGCTAGATCCTTATATATCACCCTGCACCAGAATCAACTCCAAATGGATCAAAGACCTTGAACTCAAAGCAGACACTCTGAAAACATTACAGGATGGAATAGGAGAAACCCTAGGTCTCCTTGGCTCAGGCCGAAATTTTCTGAATAGAGACCCGGAAACACAACAAATCAAAGAAAGGTTGGACAAATGGGATTGCATGAAATTGCAGAGCTTCTGCATGGCAAAGGACATAGCTAGCAAGATCAATAGAAAGCCCACGGATTGGGAGAAGATCTTCACTAGCCATACAACAGACAAGGGTCTCATATCTAAAATATACTTGGAACTCAAAAAATTAAATCCCCCAACAACAAATCCTCACAGAAACAACTGCCCAATAAATAAGTGGGAAACTTCTCTGAAGAAGAAAGAAGGATGGCCAATAGACACATGAAGAAATGCTCAACATCCCTAGCCATAAAAGAAATGCAAATCAAAACAACATTGAGATACCACCTCACTCCAGTTAGAATGGCAAAAATCAAGAACTCTAACAACAACAGATGCTGGAGGGGATGTGGACAGAAGGGAACCTTACTTCATTGTTGGTGGGAATGTAAACTTGTTCAACCACTTTGGAAAGCAGTATGGAGGTTCCTCAAAAGACTTCACATAGAGCTCCCCTATGACCCAGCAATCCCACTTTTGGGCATTTACCCAAATGTTTACAAACAAGACCACACTAAAGCTACCAGCACAACTATGTTTATTGCAGCCTTATTTACCATAGCTAAGACATGGAACCAACCCAGATGCCCCTCAGTAGATGAATGAATCAAGAAAATGTGGTATATATACACAATGGAATTCTATGCCTCCATCAGAAAGAATGACATTGCCCCATTTGTTAGGAAATGGAAAGGCTTGGAAAAAATTATATTAAGTGAAGTAAGCCAGGCCCAAAGAAGCATAGGTCCCATGGTTTCCCTTATTTGCAATATCTAGTATATGTATGAGTCAAGCGGAAAAGGTCAGATAATGTGATGTTAGGAAAATGAACCCTTAGATATGTATTTTAATGTTTTTTTCTTTCATGCATTTGTTTCTAACGCATTTATAAGATTATTTCTTTGTTGCTTTGTATGTCCCTCCCCCACAGTATAACCCCTGCTTTCACTATATTTGATGTCAGTATAACTTGTGGAGGAGATAGGGAAAAACAAGTCGTTTAAGGATACAGGTGGACCTGTTGCAACAATGAGAAATACAAGTTGTCATGTCGAAAACGAGCTTTACAACATTGGTACGGGGGGTGGGGTGGGGGAGGCTGGGAAGGGATGTGAAGGGTAAACAAAGGAGGAGGCTGCAATGCTTGATAAGAAATGTACGCATTATCCTGCCCATGTAATTGTAACCCCTCTCTACAGTATGTTCACAAAAAAATGAAATAAAATGAAAAAAAAAATAATGCCCGATTAATTTTTTCTAGATTTGATAAAAATAGATCTATGGACAAATAAAAAATATTTAATGACTTATAAGCAAACTAGACACAGAAAATTCTGCCAACATGATACATTATAATAAAGTAGTTTAAAGTCTGTTATAAAGACAAATGTCTATGTATGAGCAGATATCTAAGAACCAGAAAGCAAACAAGTTGCCTACAGGTAAACAAAATATGAATGAACAAAAATAATACCAACCAAAAAAAACCCCTCTTATTTGCAATAACTAGTACATGTGTAGGACAAGCAGAAAAAGCCAAAAACTATATCCACATGAACATATAAGGTGATGTTAAGCAAAATGAACCCTAAGGTAGGGATACCAATAGCTTTTATTTTTCTTGCTGTTGTTTCCAATGTATTTATAACGTACCATGTGATTTTTTTTTTTTGTGTCGCTTTGTATGTTCCTCCCCCACGGTATAACCTCTATTTTCACTGTATTTGATGTCGGTGCACTGCATCTTGTATATACACTTTAATTCCAGGAGGGGAAGGAAAAAAACAAAATGCTTAAATAAGGATACAGGTGGACCCATTGTAAGAAAAAGCTGTACAAAACACTGTTTTGAAAACAAACTTTACAAGCTCAGTGAGGGGTGGGGAGTAGTTGTGAAGGTGGCAGTGAAGGGATGGGAAGAGTAAACAAAGGAGGAGGCAACAATGCTTGATAAGAAATGTACTCATGACCTTGCTCATGTAACTGTAACCCCTCTGCACAACATTTTTACAATAAAAAAAAATAAAACCCCCCAAAGGAACAATATTTTTGTCATCATTTGGGCATACCCCCTAAATCTCATGTGTTGGAAACTTACTCTCCAATTGGTATATTGTTAATGGTACTGGGAGTCATGGTAAATGAAATGGGATATCTGGGTAATAGCTTTGTTATACAAGTCAACTCTCTGGTTGATTGTTTGCTCTGCTCCTCCATGTAATTCCCCACCATGTTAGGATTGCAACTGGCCCTCATTAAAGGCCAAGTAGACAATAGTGCCATACTCATGGGCTTCCAAGCTCCCAGAATTGTAGCATATGACTTTTCTCTATAAATTTCATACTCTCAGGAATTTGACTACAATAACAGAAACAGATGAAGACAAGGGAAATCAAAATGACATTTTAAAAGTAAAGGTAGGGAAAAAAATAAAACCCAAGTCACTTCACTAAATACATCTAACAAACAGGTACTAACTTGACAGTTTCAAAATATATGGAACAAACCAAAAAAGACTGAAAAGAATAGAAAAACTGACCGTAACAATTGAAATCCCACAATTCATCTTTCAGCAAATGAGAGAATAGACAGAAAATGAATGAATGTGATAATCTAAAAGATCAGTATCAGTATCAACCAGCTTGACCTTATTAATATTTTTAGAATACTATATTCAACAATAATACAAATCCTTTTCAAGTGCCATATTTTATTGATAAAACAAATCTTCAACTAATTTAAAATGAATGAATTCATGTAGAATGTGTTTGCTGCTCACAATGGAATGAAATTAGGTACAAAGATTAAAAGATATCTATAATATCTTCCAATAATTGAATATTAGACATCTAACTGAACCATGAAGCAATTAAGTAAGCAAAGAGTAATAGAAAATGTCTTGAAATAAATAATTATGAAAATATATTGTATTTTTTCCAGTTAAAACTATATTGAGTAAATAATTTATGCTTTAACTCAGAAGAAAATTTATATTTTGGATACGCATGTTAGGAAAGAAAAAAGATTAAATCAATGATTAAAATTCCAGTTTATAAGACAGAAATTTTAAAAGGAAATTATGTCCAAATTAGGATCAGGCAAAGAAATAATAATAAAAATTGTACTAGATTATAGATCTAACATAAAATCTAAAACTATAAAAGCTCTAGAAGAGACTTTGCAGAAAATCTTGACACCTCGAATTAAGCAAAGATACAGGAGAGCACTAAAAACATTTTACTGAAGTTAAAAAAATCAGCTCTTTAAAATACACTATTAAAAGAAATTAAACAAGCAATGTATTGACAGAGATTATATTTATAATCCATATATCTGTTATAGGATTTTTACATGAAATATATTTTTGACAGCATCTTAAAACTCAATAGTAAGAAGCTAAATAATCTAATTAGTTAAACAGAAACACAAATTAAAATAATAAGAGACACTATATTCTCTTGAATGGTGAGATTGTGAGACAATATAATTGCTCTTGTTTGTAAGAACAGAAAATGAATATAGCTTGACAATTTCATAGAAAATCATACAGCTAACACAGCAATTCACCTCTTACATATACTATGTAATAACAATAATAGACAAAAAGAAACACATGCTTATCTTGTTGGCTCCAAAGTATAAACAGGAAAATGTCCACCACTGGAAGAATGATTACACATTTAAACATATTACACAGAAATAAAAGAAATAAATTTCTGGCAATGCAGCAATGTGAAGTTCAAAACTAAGCTGAATAATCCATTCACACGACATAAACTTATACATATAGTTGGCCTTTCCCATCTTTAACTTACACATCCTTACTAATCTCATGCTAATTAATTTGTTTTTTTTTTTTCAATTACATCTCACCAAGTATCAATGGTTCATCTGTAATCCTAGCTTTTTAGAAGTCTGAGATCCAAGGACCATGGTTCAAAGCTAGCCCCTGCAGCAAAGTCCATGGCATTCTCTGTGTGTGTGTGTGTGTGTGTGTGTGTGTGTGTGTGTGTGTGTTGGAAATGGGGTTTGAAGTCAAGGCCTCATGTTCTTTATTAGTTTTTTTGTCTATGTAGGTACTCTACCACTTGAACCACACCTTCATCTCCAAATATGTGTGTGATTATATGCAAATCCAATAATATTTTATACAAGGGAGTTGAGCATCCATGGATTTTTGGTGCTTGTGGAGGATCTGGAATTAATCCAATGTATATGTTGAAAAAAGATGTTTGCTGTGTGATTTTTATATATAAAATTATAGATTTAAAAAATCTAAGGAGATACAAGGAGATTATCTGTTTTGATTTATACCTTGTCTGAACTGGTGTTATACAAGTGTGACTATGCATCATAAAGTACACTTGAAATGTGTATTTTAAACAATATTAAAAGGTAGTGGAAGACATCATAAGTGTTTGTCTGTGAGGACGTTTTACATATGAGCCAGAAGAATGTTCTTCTTCTGTTTCTGTAACTAATGAAAAATTTATGATAATCAGGTCATCAGTACATCATGTCAGTTTTTATACTTATCAAGATATCTATATAAATTTTGGCAGGAAAGATAATTCTCAATGGCAGGCTATCAACCTCTTGAAAATAAATAGATACATTGTAAAGATATTTGACATTATATATAAAACCTAACAAATAGTGTTTATCACTGTTTTATATACACACACTATATATATACACACACACTATATAATATATATAATATTATATAATATATATATAATATATATATTATATATATATTATATATATATATAGTGTGTGTGTGTGTGTGTGTGTGTGTGGTGTCATCAAAATCTATTCACACTCAAGTGAATGTGGTTTCCTGATCAAAAAGGAAACATTGAAAATTAGATGAACATGTAGACATTTCACAAGACTTGTAATAAGCAAATTGATCCAATTTGTTTTATAGAAATAGAAGCTCTGACAATATTAATAGATTGGTGCAAGGATAGCCTGGTGTCAGGAACACCAGTATCGTGGCTACTACAGCATTCCAGGTAAGATATAATGTGTGCTGGATGAAGCTTATGGGACTAAAGCCAGGAAATATTTATTATGGTATGTTTGGTCAGTCATAAATGTAATGATCTATAATAGAATTTCTTGAGTGTCATATTCTAATAAAAACAAAATTCATTAATCTCATGGCTTATAAGGTTCTTCATGGAGTGGAAGTTGCTTGCTCCCCAGTCTCATTTCCTAAAAGTGACTCCTGCTTCTTTTTTTGTTGAGCACCAGCTACAGTGAAGTGACCTTATTCTCTTGAAATACAAGGTCATTGCTTCCTCAGAAACTTTGTACTTGTTGTTCCCTCTATTAGCAATGCTATTTAGCTGTATCTTCTTATGATTGGCTCCTTTTCATCATCTAAACTTTAGTTCAACTATCAATTCTTTGGAGAATTCTTAGCAACATCCCTGCCTCATCTTTGTATTATACTATCTTGGTCTATTTAGCCTGTATTACAATCTAGGGTTATTTGTATACTTATTTATTGTCTGTCACTATCACTACCACTATAACATAAATTTTGTGAGTGCCTTAGCTAGCTTCTTTCACAGTGAAATCCAAATGCTTAGAACACTATCTGGTACAAATATTTCTGAGTGCCCAATTGGAGGTAGGTTTGGAGCATATTTAAATGACTTGGAATGATGAAGATTATGAAAGAAAAATGATGAAACTTCATTATAATAAATTTATAATTATATGTATATATCTCAATTTCGTGTGTGTGTGTGTGTGTGTGTGTGTGTGTGTGTGTGTGTGTGTGTGTGTTCTGGAGTGATTTATATTATGCACTACAGAGTAACTCCAACTAATAGCTGAGAGAGTACATAGTATTACCTCCTGAACTGAACCTTCTTCCAGGGTCATTCATTCCTTCATTCATGCAGTACTTATTGGCAACTTCTGGGTTAATTAGAGTGAAGACAAACAATTTAATGAATGTAATATTCAATTTATGAAAACATTCTGAAGAATGGAGATGGGAGAAATAATTTGCAGAAGGGCTGAGGAAATGGAAAAAAAATCTTTGAAAAGGATTGAACATTTCAGGTTGACCTCAATAACAATAGAAGTGTGCCTGCTAGAGAGGGGAAGAGAGAATTGTCCAGGAAGAGGGAACAACGGGTGCAAAGACAAGAGTAATAAAATCTGAAGAACTGATTGATAGTGATTAAAATACAGTGTATATTTAGGAAGTGGCTTGAAGGGATGTGATGTGGGCAAACGCCTTGAAGTCTGAAATAAACAGCGTGAAATCCACGTCAAAGAATTATTTATCCCATGGCAATTGAGGAGCCATCAAGGGATTTAATCTAAGATGGTTACTAGGTTTGTCTTTTTAAAGGGAATTCTTAAAAAAGGATTAGAGAGTGAGCCTAAAAGCTTAAAGATTAGCTGAAAGACCATTAGCATTTTTCAGGTAAGAAATAAGAAAGGTATAAATTAAGGAGAGACACTGTGAGTAGGAAGCAGATTTCTGGATTAAAATGGATGGATCTTCTGATCCACAGAATTCAGGGAGAAGAATATGGGGACAGGGATGACTGTGAGTTCCTAGCTAGAAGTTTTATAGTCGGGGCTATAACTGATCCGCTGTGACCTATCATCGATTGGTTTTGCTAAATCATTTCTGTCATTAACCTTTTTCCCCAGCCTTAACTCTGGGACAGAAGTTTACTTCTACTTTATGCTCATGAACACTTCTTTTTGTTCACCAGGTACAGAATCTACTAGCTTATTAATCTTCATGAGCAATTTTTCTTTTTTTCTGTGTGTGTCAACAACTGAGTCCCTTGCAGATTGGTTTATTGTCCTCTTGGTTCTGTCCATACCCTTATATGATTCCTAGAGAGTTCTTCCACTGGCTAGTAGGTTTTTTCTTTTTTTTTTTAAATATTATTTTATTTTATTTGAGAACGTACTGTACAGAGGGGCTACAATTACATGGGCAGGATAATGCATACATTTCTTTTTTTTTTTTTTTTTTTAATTGTATTTTATTTTATTTGAGAACATACTGTACAAAGGGGCTACAATTACATGGGCAGGATAATGGATACATTTCTTACCAAGCATTGCAGCCTCCTCCTTTGTTTACCCTTCACTTCCCTTCCCCGCCTCCCCCCTCCCCCCACCCAATTTTACCCCCCTCCCCCCACCCAATTATACCCCCCTCCCCCCCCCACACCGGCATTGTAAAGCTGGTTTTGACATGACATTTTGTACTTCTCATTGTTGCAACAGGTCCACCTGAATCCTTAAACGACTTGTTTGTCCCCATCTACTCCACATGTTATACTGACATCAAATATAGTGAAAACGGGGGTTACACTGTGGGGGAGGGACATACAAAGCAACAAAGAAATAATCTTATAAATGCATTAGAAATACATGCATGAAAGAAACGAAAACATTAAAATACATATTTAAGGGTTCATTTTCCTAGCATCACATTATCTGACCTTTTCGGCTTGACTCATACCTATACTAGATATTGCAAATAAGGGAAACCATGGGACCTATGCTTCTTTGGGCCTGGCTTACTTCACTTAATATAATTTTTTCCAAACCTTTCCATTTCCTAACAAATGGGGAAATGTCATTCTTTCTGATGGAGGCATAGAATTCCATTGTGTATATATACCACATTTTCTTGATCCATTCATCTACTGAGGGGCATCTGGGTTGGTTCCATATCTTAGCTATGGTAAATAATGCTGCAATAAACATAGTTGTGCTGGTAGCTTTAGTGTGGTCTTGTTTGTAAACATTTGGGTAAATGCCCAAAAGTGGGATTGCTGGATCATAGGGGAGATCTATGTGAAGTCTTTTGAGGAACCTCCATACTGCTTTCCAAAGTGGTTGAACAAGTTTACATTCCCACCAACAATGAAGTAGGGTTCCTTTCTGTCCACATCCCCTCCAGCATCTGTTGTTATTGGAGTTCTTGATTTTTGCTGTTCTAACTGGAGTGAGGTGATATCTCAATGTTGTTTTGATTTGCATTTCTTTTATGGCTAGGGATGTTGAACATTTCTTCATGTGTCTATTGGCCATCCTTCTTTCTTCTTCAGAGAAGCTTCTCTTTAAGTCTTTCGCCCACTTATTTATTGGGCAGTTGTTTCTTTGAGGATTTGTTGTTGGGTGGTTTAATTTTTTGAGTTCCAAGTATATTTTAGATATGAGACCCTTGTCCGTTGTATGGCTAGTAAAGATCTTCTCCCAGTCGGTGGGTTTTCTATTGATCTTGCCAGCTATGTCATTTGCCCTGCAGAAGCTCTGCAATCTTATGCAATCCCATTTGTCCAACCTTTCTTTGATTTGTTGTGCTTCCGGGTCTCTATTCAGAAAATTTCGACCTGAGCCAAGGAGACCTAGGGTTTCTCCTATTCCATCCTGTAATGTTTTCAGAGTGTCTGCTTTGAGTTCAAGGTCTTTGATCCATTTGGAGTTGATTCTGGTGCAGGGTGATATATAAGGATCTAGCTTTAGTTTTCTACATGTAGTTAACCAATTTTGCCAGCACCATTTACTGAAGAGGCTGTCTTTCTTCCATTCTATTGTTTTAGCTTCCTTATCGAAGATTAGATGGCTATAGGTCTGTAGGTTCATTTCTGGGTTTTCAATTCTATTCCATTGGTCCTGAGGTCTGTTCTTATGCCAATACCAAGCTGTTTTGATTACTATGGCTTTATAGTAGAGTTTGAAATTTGGTATTGATATTCCTCCAGCAGTGTTCTTTCCGTTGAGGAGCGTTTTTGCTATTCGGGGTCTTTTATTGTTCCATATGAATTTTTGGATTGCCTCCTCTATTTCCTTGAAGAATGAGGGTGGAATTTTGATAGGTATCGCGTTGAATTTGTAGATAGCCTTGGGAAGTATTGCCATTTTCACGATGTTAATCTTGCCAATCCAGGAGCATGGGAGGTTTTGCCATTTTTTAAGTTCTGTGTTGATTTCCTTTTTCAAGATTTTAAAGTTTTCATCATAGAGGTCCTTCACTTCTTTGGTTAAGTTAATTCCTAGGTATTTTATTTTTTGTGGGGCTATTACAAATGGAGTTGCTTTCCTAATTTCAGCCACACTTTTCTCATTGTTGGCATATAGAAAAGCCATTGATTTTTGGGGGTTAATTTTATAACCTGCTACTTTGCCAAAGTTTTGAATCAGCTTGAGTAATTTGGGAGTGGAGTCTATGGGATTCTTTAAATACAAGATCATGTCATCTGCAAAGAGGGAGAGTTTTATTTCTTCTTTCCCTATTTGGATCCCCTTTATGTCTGCATCTTGTCTTATTGCTGTAGCTAGGCATTCTAATACTAGGTTGAAGAGAAGTGGAGAGAGTGGGCATCCTTGTCTTGTTCCTGAGTTAAGAGGAAATGGCTTTAGTTTTTCACCATTGAGTATAATGCTGGCTGTAGGTTTGTCATATACAGCCTTTATTATATTGAGGAATGTTCCATGGATTCCTAATTTTTCCAGAACCTTCATCATAAAGGGGTGTTGGATCTTGTCAAATGCTTTTTCTGCATCTATTGAGATAACCATGTGGTTCTTATTCTTGCTCCTGTTGATGTGATGAATAATATTAATTGATTTGCGTATATTGAACCAGCTTTGCATCCCTGAAATGAATCCTGTTTGATCATGGTGTATGATTTTTTGGATGAATTGTTGAAGTCGATTGGCCAAAATTTTGTTGAGAAGTTTTGCATCAATGTTCATCAAAGAAATGGGTCTATAGTTCTCTTTCTTTGATGAGTCCCTGCCTGGTTTTGGGATGAGGGTTATGATGGCTTCATAGAATGTGTTCGGTAGTGAGCTTTCTCTTTCAATTTCATTGAAGAGTTGGAGGAGTATTGGTGTGAGCTCTGCTTTGAAGGCCTTGTAAAATTCCGCTGTAAAACCATCTGGTCCTGGACTTTTCTTAGCTGGGAGGTCTCTTATTGCTGTTTCTATTTCGATGCTTGATATGGGCCTGTTAAGCTGGTTTAACTCATCTTGGTTTAGTTTTGGCATGTCAATATTTGCTAGGAAAAGGTGCATTTCTGTCAAGTTCTCAAACTTATTAGCATAAAGTTTTGAGAAGTATTCCCTTATAATGTTCTGAATCTTGGTTGTTTCCGTGGTGATGTTTCCATTCTCATCTCTGAGTTTATTAATTTGGGTGTGTTCTCTCCTTTTTCTGATAAGGTTTGCTAAGGGTCTGTCAATTTTGTTAAGTTTTTCGAAGAACCAACTCTTTGTTTTGTTGATTCTTTCTATAGTTTTTTTGGATTCTAATTCATTTAATTCTGATTTAATTTTGATTATTTCTTTCCGTCTACTGGATTGGGGTTTATCTTGCTGCTCTTTTTCAAGGAGGTTTAGATGTGTCATTAAATTATTAGTTTCCGATCTCTCCAATTTGTTGATGTAGGAGCTCAGAGCTATAAACTTGCCTCTGAGTACTGCCTTTGCTGTGTCCCAGAGGAGCTGGTAATTTGTGTGTTCATTTTTGTTGAATAGCATGAACATTTGAATTTCCTTTCTAATCTCTTCCATGACCCACTCATGATTCAGCAGTGTGTTGTTCAGCCTCCATGTGATACCGGACTTTCTTTGGTGGCTTTTGGTGTTGAGTTCTAATTTTATTCCCTTGTGGTCAGAGAGAATGCAAGGTATAACTTCAATGTTTCTGAATTTAGACAAGTTTGCTTTGTGGCCTAAAATGTGGTCTATTTTAGAAAACGTCCCATGTGCTGCTGAGAAGAACGTGTATTCTGATGCTGCTGGGTGAAATGTTCGGTAAATGTCTGTTAAGTCTAGTTGATCTATGCAGCTGTTTAGATCTGCGGTTTCTCTGTTGAGTTTTTGCCGAGTTGATCTATCTAGTGGGGAGAGTGGTGTGTTAAAATCCCCAACGATTAATGTCTTTGGATCTATCTGGGATTTGAGGGAAAGTAGTGTTTCTTTGATAAATTTGGGTGCTCCATTGTTTGGCGAATAGATATTTAGAATTGTAATATCCTCCTGAAGGAGAGATCCTTTAATTAGTATGTAGCGACCTTCTTTATCTCTTCTCACGAATTTTAATTTGAAGTCTATTTTATCTGATATTAGGATTGCAACTCCCGCCTGTTTATGAGGGCCGTTTGCTTGGTAGATTTTGTTCCAGCCTTTAACCTTGAAAATATGTTTGTTTTTACGGGCAAGATGTGACTCCTGCAGGCAGCAGATAGAAGGGTCTTGTTTTTTAATCCAACTAGACAGTCTATGTCGCTTAATTGGAGAGTTCAGTCCGTTAACATTAAGAGATAGGACTGAGAGGTATTTGGGAGTTCCTGCCATGTTATCCACCTTCTTGGGGGCTGTGAAAACTGGGTTCTTCCTAAGGCTCTTGGATTCTCAGTTTGGGTGCAGTTTCTTGGCCTTTGTTGCGTTCTTGTTGGTTTTCTATGTGTAGGACATCTTTAAGAATCTTTTGCAGGGCTGGTTTGGTGGAGATGTATTGTTTCAATTTTTCTTTGCTATGGAAGGTTTTTATTTGGCCTTCAGTTATGAAGGAGAGTTTAGCTGGGTACAGTATTCTTGGTTGATAGTTGTTTGTTTTTAGGGCATGGCATACATCATTCCAGGCTCTTCTTGCTTTGATTGTCTCTGGTGAGAAATCTGAGGTAATTCTAATTGGTTTCCCTTTATAGGTGATTAACCTTTTCTCCTTGACAGCTTTAAGGATCTTTTCCTTGGTCTGGGTTGATCCTGTGTGGATTATAATGTGACGGTGGGATGTCCTATTCTGGTCTGGTCTATTTGGGGTTCTAAAAGCTTCTTGTATCTGAATAGGCCTATCTTTTTGTATGTTTGGGAAGTTCTCTGCTAGGATCCTGTTAAACAAATTTCCTAGACCATTAACTTCTGTTTCTAGGTGCTCCTCTACACCCATTATCCTTAGATTGGGCCTTCTGATGGTGTCTTCCAGGTGTTGGATAGACCTATCATATTTCTTGGACTTGTCTTGGATGGTTGTATGTTCTTTCTCTATAATATCTAGGCTGTCTTCAATCCCTGAGATTCGATCTTCTGCATGGTCTAACCTGCTGTCAAGACTCTCTACTTTGTTTTTTATCTCTTTTCCTTCTAATTGGTCAGCTTTGATGGCTTCAAGTTCTTTGTTGAAGCTCTGTTTTAGGTCTTGTATGAATTTCTTTACTTCCTTAATTTGGTGTTCAGTGTTTGTTCTCAAATCACTTAGTTGATTGGTTATGGTTTCTTTGGACTCCCATTCCTTCTGTTGGGTTCCATTCAGCCTTCCCTTTGTGGTCTCCCTGACTTCCTTCAGCTCTTTGTTAATGGATTCCATGAATGTCTTTAGTGATCTTTGTGTATTCTCTACCTGGTCTCTTAATTCGTGAATTACTCTTTGATTAGTTTCCTCCCTTCTGTGGGATTCCTGCAGTTCTCTTTGAATGTTCTCTGCCTGCTCACGCCATTCCTCCCTTTCTCTTTGAGTATTCTCAATTTGTTCACGCAAATCCTGTATCAGTTTTTGAGAAGCTTCCTCACGCTTATGATGTTCCTGTATAAACTTCTGGGATGCCTCCTCTCTCTCCCTATCACGCTCATACAGAGTCCTTTGTACATTGTCAAACTTCTCATTTATCATGTTTGCTATTAGTGTTTGTAGAGCTATTTGGGAACTCTCCTCTGGATTATTCTTTATCTGTTCTAATCCCTGATTATCAAGGTTGGGAATTGAGATACCCGAATTTGCCATTTTTCTTGTGTTTTTCCGGCTTACTCGGCCCATTTGAGATAAAGATTGCACCAGTTTTGTGCTAGAACACTATCTTAAGGCAACCATAAACCAAAGTTTGCATTTGTACAGTCAATAGTCTACAGATACAATCTAGTTCAACAGATACATCTATTCAACATCAAATGACTATATGTTAAAGGACTTCGAACCGCAGAAAAGAATTTGGAAAACCAGAAATTATTAGGATTAGGGAGAGATGTGGGTAAAAAATAGGAATAGATTGGTGTGGGGAGGCACAGGGAGAGTTAACTATGTCCTAATCACAGTGCAGGAAATGGGTTGGGTAGGATGCAAGTAGAGAGAGAGAGAAAAAGAAGAGACGGAAAGGGGAATAAAGAGAGACCAGAAAAAGAATAGAAACGTAAAAATTAATGTTATTATAGAGGTTAAAAGACCGTCTATTTAGAGAGGAATGTGAATATGTTCAGAGAAGGGGAGGGACATAGAGTAGATTTGGAAAGCTTTAAGGATGGGAAAGGGAGAAGAAAAGATCAGAAGTTCAGTAGAGCTAGATAAAAAACAAAAAGATAATTAAGAATGAAAGAAAAAGAGAAAGAAGACAAGAAAAGAAAGGAAAACTCTCATTCACGTATTCCTAAAATAAAAATTATAAGATGAGAAAAAAAAATTACTGGAAAACAATTATTTTTTCAGAAGAGGCAAAAATTAAAGATTAATAAAAGTTTTAGAAGGGAAAAAATTTATATATATATATATATATATATATATATATATAAGGTAACAAAAAACAAAAAACAAGCAAAAAAAAGAAAAGAAGAAGAAAAAAAAAAAAAAAAGAAAAAAAGAAAAAAAAGTCTTTTGATTTTTTTTTTTTGGGGGGGCGGGGGGAGGAGTGGGAGGAATCCTGTATCTCCCTTTTGTCTGAGACCAGTCTCTTGTTGTAGTCTCTGGTCAGCTTGAGGTCCTGTGGCTTGATTGGTTTCTTAAGTCGGTTGGTTGGAAGAGGCAGAAAAATGCTCTGCTTTACCCAAGATTTTGAGATCCCCCTCCCAGGTTAGTTTTCTGGGAGGGTGGTCTGCTTTGAGAGTCACAAAAGAGGGGGATGTGGTTATGAGGCTAGGTTCTGGGTAGGGTTGAGGCCTTTCAACAAACAGTAGCTTTTCCCTGGGGCTATTTTGTGATAGAGCTCACAGCGCCCAGCCTAGAGCCATTCTCAGGGTTTCTGTTTTTCAATTGATTGTGGTGGCTGCTAGAGGGAGGGGCAGCCTCTGGCTCTGGTTACCCAGTGACGCTAGGCACTCCGATGGCTGGCGCCTGAGCTGGGTGACTTTTCCCTTGATGGAGCTGAGTCTGGCAGGTCACTTCGGCGTTAAGTTCTTGTGACCTGCTAAATGACTCGTTTTATTCCAAGGCCTGAGCTGGAGCTAGCAGCAACTCCGAGCTTTGTCGGTATCCAAGATGGAGATCACCGGTGCTGGGGGGGGAGGGGTGGCCTTCCCTCCTCTGCTCCCTGAGGAGTGAGGATGTCGGGCTTGTACTCACGCCGAGTCTTGGATCCTGGGTCGTCTCTGGTCTGCAAACAGCAGGATGAAGATGTTCGCTCCTTGTCGGTTCTTGTTGGTGTTGAGTAGAATCCGCTCGTCCGCTGCGTCTGGCTCCTTCGTCCCCGACTCTCTGTGTCTCAGGTATGACTCCCGCGGCGGTGGTCGCCGCCGCGACCCCGCCGCCGGAGCGGCAGCTGGTGCGTTTCCTTGGCTTCCCCTCTCTTGTCTAACTCTCTGTCCTGTGATGGTACACTTGGTGTGATTCTCTGGCTTAGGACTGTTCACTGGAACTCTAAACCTACTTTCTATGCGAGAGCTTGTTCAGATTCCAGCTTCTCCTCCGCCATCTTCCCGGAACCCTCTAATGCATACATTTCTTACCAAGCATTGCAGCCTCCTCCTTTGTTTACCCTTCACCTCCCTTCCCAGCCTCCCCCCTCCCCCCACCCAATTATACCCCCCCCCCACCGACATTGTAAAGCTGGTTTTGACATGACATTTTGTACTTCTCATTGTTGCAACAGGTCCACCTGAATCCTTAAACAACTTGTTTGCCCCCATCTCCTCCACATGTTATACTGACATCAAATATAGTGAAAGCGGGGGTTATACTGTGGGGGAGGGACATACAAAGCAACAAAGAAATAATCTTATAAATGCGTTAGAAACATATGCATGAAAGAAACGAAAACATTAAAATACATATTTAAGGGTTCATTTTCCTAACATCACATTATCTGACCTTTTCTGCTTGACTCATACCTATACTAGATATTGCAAATAAGGGAAACCATGGGACCTATGCTTCTTTGGGCCTGGCTTACTTCACTTAATATAATTTTTTCCAAGCCTTTCCATTTCCTAACAAATGGGGCAATGTCATTCTTTCTGATGGAGGCATAGAATTCCATTGTGTATATATACCACATTTTCTTGATCCATTCATCTATGAGGGGCATCTGGGTTGGTTCCATATCTTAGCTATGGTAAATAATGCTGCAATAAACATAGTTGTGCTGGTAGCTTTAGTGTGGTCTTGTTTGTAAACATTTGGGTAAATGCCCAAAAGTGGGATTGCTGGATCATAGGGGAGGTCTATGTGAAGTCTTTTGAGGAACCTCCATACTGCTTTCCAAAGTGGTTGAACAAGTTTACATTCCCACCAACAATGAAGTAAGGTTCCTTTCTGTCCACATCCCCTCCAGCATCTGTTGTTGTTAGAGTTCTTGATTTTTGCTGTTCTAACTGGAGTGAGGTGATATCTCAATGTTGTTTTGATTTGCATTTCTTTTATGGCTAGGGATGTTGAGCATTTCTTCATGTGTCTATTGGCCATCCTTCTTTCTTCTTCAGAGAAGCTTCTCTTTAAGTCTTTTGCCCACTTATTTATTGGGCAGTTGTTTCTTTGAGGATTTGTTGTTGGGTGGTTTAATTTTTTGAGTTCCAAGTATATTTTAGATATGAGACCCTTGTCCGTTGTATGGCTAGTAAAGATCTTCTCCCAATCGGTGGGCTTTCTATTGATCTTGCTAGCTATGTCATTTGCCCTGCAGAAGCTCTGCAACCGTATGCAATCCCATTTGTCCAACCTTTCTTTGATTTGTTGTGCTTCCGGGTCTCTATTCAGAAAATTTCGGCCTGAGCCAAGGAGACCTAAGGTTTCTCCTATTCCATCCTGTAATGTTTTCAGAGTGTCTGCTTTGAGTTCAAGGTCTTTGATCCATTTGGAGTTGATTCTGGTGCAGGGTGATATATAAGGATCTAGCTTTAGTTTTCCACATGTAGTTAACCAATTTTGCCAGCACCATTTACTGAAGAGGCTGTCTTTCTTTCATTCTATTGTTTTAGCTTCCTTATCGAAGATTAGATGGCTATAGGTCTGTAGGTTCATTTCTGGGTTTTCAATTCTATTCCATTGGTCCTGAGGTCTGTTCTTATGCCAATACCAAGCTGTTTTGATTACTATGGCTTTATAGTAGAGTTTGAAATTTGGTATTGATATTCCTCCAGCAGTGTTCTTTCCGTTGAGGCGCGTTTTTGCTATTCGGGGTCTTTTATTGTTCCATATGAATTTTTGGATTGCCTCCTCTATTTCCTTGAAGAATGAGGGTGGAATTTTGATAGGTATCGCGTTGAATTTGTAGATAGCCTTGGGAAGTATTGCCATTTTCACGATGTTAATCTTGCCAATCCAGGAGCATGGGAGGTTTTGCCATTTTTTAAGTTCTGTGTTGATTTCCTTTTTCAAGATTTTAAAGTTTTTAGTAGGTTTTTTCATCTGCTAACCATGTACTGTAATACTCCTCTAATTAATGCAACTTTTTCTTCTGGTCCTCGTGTATCTACTTATATTAGCCCACAGTTGATATCAATCGCATCTCCAGTGGTCTCAAAAGATTTTTACTCAGTGCTAATGTGAAATGCAAATTTCAGACTGTGGACTCAGTACTGAAATGGAACTTTGGGAAGATACACTGTGCCCTAGTAGGTTGCTTCCTTTTCAGAGATTGTATCTTAGATGAGGAGATGAGTCTTTTAGTCCCTTCTTTTCTCAATTATGTCTACTTCTTTCTCTTCCTGCTACTACTGCTAAAAAGCTAACCAAACATACTTTTTACTATGTGAAAAGAGATTACAAGGGCAGCCTCCTTTCTGAAGCAAGTCTAGGCCAAATCACAGATGGACATTCAGCTCAACATTTCTTATACTTATAGGTCCATGTACAAAGTAGAGCATGCTCTGAGAGTACCTCATGACACTGCAGAAACTACGTACAGCATGTGACAAGAGATGACTATGAGAAATATCTGAACAGTTATATCAAAAATTTTGGAAGACCATAAAAGAAAACATAGAGTTTTTCTATTATTCCAAAAGACAGAAACCATATGTTTGTGTAGAAATTTTGGTGCAGCAAATTTGGACCCAAATCACAAGAAGAATTTTTAGTTGCTATTCTATAAACAATGTGGGTGGTTTTCATCCACAATAAATATCCTCTCAGTTAGAGTATCCAAATTCTCTTTCTTTATATATAGCCATGCCACTAAATGAAATCTTTTTTTTGTAAAGATGTAGTTAGGTGAGACAAGCTATAAACTTTCTTTTAATAATTAATAAGTCCAAACACAGCCTTACTTTTGCATCTTCATTTACTAAAAGACTCACATTAAATACTGATGATAAAAGTAATAATATGGGGAAATAAGATGTGAAAAGAAGATTAAATATTCTTGCTATTGTATCACCAAGAATATATATTATCCTAAGAATATGAGAGGTTTATGGTATACATTTTGAAAAAGCTTAAACCAAGAATGGGCTTATTTACTTTCTTTTCATATCAAACTGAATCAGTATTACATTCCATATATTGTTCTAAAACACTTACTATGTTGCTTAGTTGGTAAATTTCTGACTAAGGCATGGTATTCCACCAATACTAACGCTCAGCATGCACAGGACACTATATTTGTTAAATACTGTTGCTAATTTGCCTTCACCAGCAGCATGATTGTGAAGTCTTTTATTTACTTAGCAAGTGAGGAAATCAAGCTATATACATCAGAGTCATTTAGTCTGTCTTTCAAAAGGGGGCTTGAAGTTATGTAGTTCCTTTTTCAGTTCACTTGATATTATATTTCCAGTCAGTAATTCAAGGAGCCAAGTAGCTGATTCAATCCATTCATTAACATTGCCCTCACCATTAAGTTGGCTTTTTCCTGGGTCTTACTCTTTGAGCATAGGTGCTAATTTTTTATTATGTGAAGAATACATTTTAAAATTAAAGCTCAATTTTTCAGTCTACAAAAATATTTGAGATTAATTTTTGTTTAACAGATAAAAATTAAGTATTAAGTGTCTTACTGACCCTACGTGTTAACAATAGTTGTTTTGATAAATCCAAGGGAAAAAAATCCAAGCAAATGACATAGTTCTAATAATCTATTACTTGGCTAACTTACTGCATTAGCATGGACTTATGGCAGAATAGCACTTGCTGAAAGACTACCAACAGAATCCCAAGGATTGGATTTTGTCCCTATAATGACAGTAAACACCAAATTGGCAACCTTAGGAGCTGGCATTCTTATTGAAACATATTCAATTTTTTTTCACATCTTCAGAAGATTTGACATCAATGGTCCCAACTTGGAAAGATAATTGTATGCATCACTGTTGTTTACTTTGTATTGCCACCTATGTAGCAGTGACCAAATCATATTTCAAATGAATTAAAGTTGATTTGGGGAAGTTGCTTGAGAATAATGCAATAATTTTACAAAATGCATTATTATGAAATTACAGATGGGAATAATTGGTGTTAAAGCATTCTTATTTCAAAGTTATATGGATGATTACAATAATTTGCTAGGACTGTCATAACAAAGTAGCACAAACATATTGGTTTAGGGAAAAAAAACAAGAAGTCTGTTGTCATTAAGTTCTGGGTTAAAATTTCAGTCATTGTGGTATGCAGGTCCATCTTCCTCTGAAATGTTTGGGCCAAGAGAGAATTTATTCCAGGTCTTTTTTCCCAACTTCTGATAGTCTCAATGAGCATACCTGTTTATATTTATGATAGGGTTTGTCTACTAAAATATTATTACTATTATTATTATTATATGTATTTATGAAGTACAGTGTGACCATTCAATATATGGACTCATTACATAGTGATCAAATCAAGGAAGTTAGATTTCTTCTCACAAGAACCCAGTTATCTTTCTGGCCATAAATGAAATGTACGTCAAAACAACACAGAGATTCCATTTCACTCTCATCAGAATGGCCATCATCAAAAGCATGGTCAATAACAAATGTTGAGAATGTGGGGAATACACTATTGGAAGAAATGTAAATTAGTGCAACCACTATGAAAATCAGTTATGGAGGTTCTTAAAAAAAACTAAAAATTCCCAGGAATTTATATGAAAGATTGCAAGAATAGCCGGGTGCTGGTGGCTCATGCCTGTAATCCTAGCTACTAAGGAGCCTGAGACTTGAGGATCATGGTTCAAAACCAGCCCGGGGCAGGGAAGTCTGTGAGACTCTAAGTTCCAAGTAACCACCAGAAAACCAGAAGTGGCACTGTGGCTCAAGTGGTAGAGCACTTGCCTTGAGCTGAAGAGCTGAGGGACAGTGTTCAAGACCCAAGGCCCAGAGTTCAAGCCCCATGACCGACAAAAAAAAAAAAAAAAGATTGAAAGACAAAGGGAGCTGCAAAACCATGGTTTTTATAACACTATTCATCATAGACAAGTTCTAGAAACCAGCTGGATACCTTACAATATATGTACAATGTGACTTTATTCAACCATCAGGAAGAATGAAATTTTGTCATTTGACCCTTCAATGGATGGATCTGGTAGAAACCAACCAACCAACCAACAAAAACCAACACTGAGTGAAATAAGGCAGGCCCAGAAAAACAAAGGGTGCATTATTTTCTCATATGTAGATCTTAGAACCCAGATACAAGCCTCCATGCAAACATACACAGGGGCATATGTAGTATATGTATAGGTATATGATCAAATTGATTTAGTATATGCTGGAGTAAAATTCTATGGGGTAAATCCGTTGAACAATATATAGTTCAACAAATGAATATCAGGGAGATGGAACATGTTTTGAAGTGGGGGAGGGGGAGGTAGTGGGAGGGAGATGAAAACGGGAACAGGGAACAAACACAGTTATAATATGTATGTACATGTGTTAAAAAAGAAGTGGGAAACGTGACTGGTGGAGGAAGTATTGCATGCTGTGGAGGGCAGAGGAAATATGGCTGTGATCAAGATGTGCTGTACACACAACTGGAAAGGTTACATTGTAATCTCTTTCATAAAACCATTTTGGATAAAAATAAAGAGAATCAAAGGCTCAACAGCTATGTGCATCTGATCATATAAAATAATATTTATTGGAATACACTCCAAGAAATAGAAACAAGAGGGTTTTGTTGTTGTTTTGTTCCTTTGTTGCTGCTTTTATTTTCTATTATTTTTCTCTTGTTTGTAACTTTATCTGTTTTGGGAAGGGTAATGAGGGAGCTCAGAAACAGTGGGACAAACAACAAATACTCATTAGAGACCATGTTGGTTGACAATGAACTATATACCTTGTGGGTAGGTATGGGTGGGAAAAACTGGGGAAAGTAAGGGAAGAGGTGGCATTGCTCAAAATGAAATGTGGTCTTTATCTGACCTATGTAACTGTAACTCTCTGTATATCACCTTTAAAGTAACAATACAAAATAAAAATAAATTTAAAAAAAGAAGTTGAATTGATTAGAGTCCATATTAAAGACCAACTTTTTAACTTGATTATTTCTATAAACATCTTGTTACCAACCATGGTCACATTTTCAGAAGCAAATGATCAGAAATAGTAATCCAAAGTGACTACAAATAATAATCCAAAATATCACTGAGCAAGGGAAGAGGGAGGGCTCAATTTATTCCATAAAAATATTCTTACTTTCATTAACCTAGTTGTAAATCCAAAGCAACGGGAAAGATTATGAAATAAGTTGGAGAAGTTTAACAACCAAGGCAACTAGGATTCTAAATTTTTGTATTTGAACTTTTTTCCCAGGATTAGTATAAAACCCCAAATTCCATGCTTGCTAGATATTTTAATGTTTCTTAAACTGAAGTACTTGGCATTTTCTGTCCTCATTCCAGTCAATCTTAAATATTTTATTATGTATTATTTGATATACAAAATAAAATATGGTATGTTAATGTATATGATAAGCCATAGAAATAAAGTGAATCATATGGACTTGTACTTTACACAAGACAGATGGAGTCACTTGTATCCCTTTCTCTTTTGGTTAGAGGTAGTTACAAATCTGAATTTTCTATTCATTTGTTTTCTTTATATGTTATATGCACATATGTCATACATGAATCTGGAATATGTTCAGTAGTTCACTCTGATCCAGGTGAATATATTTTCAGATTCCCCAGTGGATTCTTGTAGATAGCTATGTGAACTATGTTGTTTTTCACTGTTTAAAATGACTACACTAAGGTTTAATTTATGAATTAAGCACAAGAGCTTAACAATAATAGCTAATAATAAAATAGAGAAATTATAAAAAATACTGTAATGACACAGACACAGTACATATTCCTCTTGTGCCTTGGAGCCATTTAACATAAAATAAGCATCCTATAATCACTGTTTTGGTAACTAAGAATTCCTAAGTGACTACTAGGCAGGTAACATATAGAACATTGGAGAAAGGGATGACTCACATCCTAGGAAAAACTGCAATGGTGATAGAATTCATTATACTGTTCAAGATAGCACACCTTTTAACTTATGAGTACTAGAATTTTCCACTTAGTATTGTGAGCCATGATTAACCATGGGTAACAAGACCCAGGGAAGGTACCAGATAACAGTGTATTTGTATGATTGATCTTGTGTTCATCTGTCTTCCCTGTGCAATGTGTTGTCTAATGCTGTGAGTTTACTTTTTGTAGAAAAAAGTATATTCTCCGACCTTTTCAACCATACTTTCTTCTTGCAATGTTAGGGTCCTGAGATGCATTGACACACTTTTTAATGGTTTATCTATCCTTCTTTCTGAGGTTTCACTAGGTGATCGTCCTACAGGAGTGTCTTAGTTGTTCTTGCTAAGAACTAGTCCACTTTATTCACTATAAGATTTTATTCTCTATCCATGAACATGGTATACTTTTCAACTTCTTTATGGAATTTAATATATATTAAAGTTCAATTTGCATATATTGTCTTCCTAAAGATTATTTGTATTAGTGTGCTATATGTACTCATGTACTATTTATAAAAAATAAATACCAAAAAGTGGAAACATGTTTTGGGAGTTGGCAAAAGACAGGGGACAAGAATGGAGAGAAGGATGCAAATATAATCATTATGCTCAATGTACATTTTGTAAAAAGAATGTACATTAGCTTGAGGGTAGGGAAGGGGAGGGCGAAATAGGGAGAATGAAGAAAGGGTGCCATTGACCAAGAAGCATTTTACTCACAACCTGGTTAATGGATTTGTAACTCCTTTCTAAAACTATATAATGATGATAATGATCATAATAAAATTAAAAATGATATTTGTATTATAGGTGAAATTGTCTGAAAATGCTAGTTTTTGGTGTGATTTTCCTAAGTGTATTAGATTTTTGTTGTGTAGTTAATTTTCTCTCAGCATCTTTCGATCCAACCATAAATTTCTTAAGGTGCTAACAGTTATTAGTTCCAGAATTTCTAGCTTTTATAGTTGTAACTTCTATGCTAAAAGTAATAAATCTTTTTTTTTTGTCGGTTGTGGGCTTGAACTCGAGGCCTGGGCACTGTCCCTGAGCCTCTTTGTGCTCAAGGCTAACACTCTACTACTTGAGCCACAGCACTACTTCTGGTTTTTGAGTGGCTAATTGGAGATAAAAGTGTCACGGGGACTTTTCTGCCTGGGCTGGCTTTGAACAATGATCCTCAAATCCCAGCCTCCTGTAGCTAGGATTACAGGCATGAGCCACTGGCACCTGCTCCATCATTTCTTTAAAGCTGCATTAAGCAGTTATTTTTAGGTTGTTAGCTAATGACTCTAGACTCTAGTTTCTTCTCATTCCCTATGGATCTGCTTCTATGTTCTGTTATTTCTTAGTTTGGTCCTGGCCATTGTCCCTTAGCTTTTTCACTCAAGGCTGCCACTCAATCACTTGAGCTATAGCTTCCCATCTGGCCTTTTGGTGCTTAATTGGAGATAAGAGTCTTATAAATTTTCCTGCCTAGACTAGCTATGAATTACAATCTTTAGATCTCAGCATTCTGAGTAGTTAGAATATAGGCCTGAGCCACCAGCACCTGGTGCATAATTGTATGCTACACTGGAAGAATTGTTTACTCAGATGCATATTGATGACATGCTATCATTCAGGATTAATAGATTATAATATGGATATAAGGGGCAAAAGATATGAGATTGTTAAATGGAGTTGGTTGGTTGTTTCTGTGCCCAAACTGGTGTTAAAATTCATGGCCTCAAATTCTTACTTGGCTTTTTTTACTCAAAGCTAGTGCTCTACCACTTTATTCACAGCTCCACTTTTGACCTTTTGGCGGTTAATTGGAGCAGGAAGCTTTGGAGACTAGCTCTTTTAGATTTTGATTATATTATGATGTTTACTGGCATGTCTGGTTATATTTTGCTGACTCCTAATATTATTTAAAAATACAAACATAATTAGGGTCTTGGAATTATGCTATCTTCTGCCAAAGAAAATGTGCCTGAACTCAGTAGAAACCACACTTTAGTCTCTGTAGAGCTTTTGTTATTTTATGGCTGGATTTTGTTTGGATAATCTTTACCCAAAAGTTTAGGGGATTTTCTAGACCCTCCCCTTCGGTAGGCTCTGAATTTGAATTTCTTTTCATCAGTCGGTCATTGATCTGTGAAAAATCTGCTCACCTTTTCAGTCTTCTGGCTCTTGGCTCTGGAAATAGCAGAAGGCAGACTGTGATATAGGTTCGTTTCTCTGTCTTCCTAATTTGACTTCCATTTTTACCTTTCTCTACCTCCTCATTTTCTTCTATATATTTTTCTTCTGTTGCTTCTTCACAGTACTGTGGTTTGAACTCAAAGCCTTTTGGTTGTTAGGTAGATGCTCTACTGCTGAGCCATGACTCCAACCTCATTGCACTAGGTGTTTTTTTGAGACCGGTCTTGCTTCTATTCTAGGCTTACTGTGGAGGCTAAGATGGCAAGTGTGCACCATTAAACACAACTTCTTCTATTGAGACTGACTTTTTGTCGACTATTCTGGCCTATTATGGAATTATAGGCCTTGCATTCTCACACTCCCATTAGGCTAGGACAAGTAGACAGCACTACACCCTTCTACAGGCTGAGAAGGGGGTTTGTGATCTTCTTTTTTTTTGTCAAGGATGGTCTTGAAACTTATACGTTCCATATATTAGTCTCATTTTTTTCCATATTAGTCTCTTTTTCCTTGATCATAAACCTTATTTGCTTTCTCTATTTAAAAAATTGTTATTAATAAACATTTTGTATTCTATAATATTTTGGGAACTCTAAAAGCATGGGGGTTCAAATCCATAATTTGTTCCAGTTCACACTCATAAAGTGTTTCATCATGTGCATAGTAATTTTATTTTGCTAGGAGCTTATATTTTTATTGAATTTCTGTGAGAATCTTGAGGGCCCAATTTGGGGGCAGTATTTTGCAGAAGAATTTGGTAGATATTTATTGGAAACAAGTGTGAGGACCACTCTAATATAATGTCTCAGCTTCAGGTTTCTCTGGCTGCAGGGATAATATATATTTGAAATTGTGACCTGACTGGTAGCTGGTATATGGGTTAATTCTCAAGAGAGCCTATCGTAATTGTGTGTCTGTGTTTTCCACCTACAGACCTGACGAAGAGAAATACTTGCTTGATAAGGGTTCTATTCCCAGTACACAGGTGTTTCCAACATCTTTTTACTAATACAGACCTTGTTTGAATTTCACATTAATGAAGCCCGTATCTCATGGAGACATTATTGGATTGTATTTATGAGTACATCTGCTAGATGTACAAATTGAACATATCCAGGAACAAATAATGTAGCATATTAAAAAGTAAAATAAATGTAAAATAATTTTTCAGCCAGGAATAATGTAGGGGTCAAATAATTAATGTAAAGACATGAAGTGGCTAAAAGCAAATGTGAACTGGTGAAAATCTCAAATTCGAATTTTAAAAAAGATCATAGTCAAGAAAATATTTCCAGGAATTTTTTTTTGTCAGAGACAATTTTTACTTTTGCCTAAATAAATACCTTTGTAGCATATTTGGCGTGTACTTGAATGTGGGCTTCTGCTATTTCCCAGTATAATTTGATAACATCCAATTTCACATTGAAATGTGATCTTTTACAGTTGGCTTGCTTAGTCTTAAATATTTTAAACCATATGTTTGCTATAGTCTTTGTTCTACATGTTTTAAAGATGTAGAAACACCTTTAGCATACATTAAAAATAAATGGTCATGGAGCAAGGATTTCTTAATCATACTAAATTGAAGGAGTTTGGATAAAGGATCCATTTCATAAATTAGAGATTCCTAGGCTAAAATTAGCAGTATTCATGGCTTAGAGAACAAAAGTTACTATTAAAATATCGTACATAAAATGCTTCTACCACTAATCCATATTATATGATGATGAGAGAAATGAGGTGAAATAGAAGATTAATGAAAAAATCAATGGTAATTTCTGTCTTCCTACTAAATAAGAGTCGATTTGTATCATCACTATTAGCATCTAAATATAAATGGGAATAAGATCAAATCTAGAGGGAAAAGTTGTGTTAAATTATATGGCTCGATATAAGATAACATGTGAAGCTGAATTCCATAGCTTTTCACTGATTCTGTGATCATATGCTATTTTTTCATATCCAGGCTAGATATTAGCAAACTCTTTCTATTATCAAAAAAGCTCCAGAAATATATTTCTTATTTAATTTCTACTATTCTTTCAAATGGCAGTTTGCTGAATGCAGCTGGGTGTACAGCTAATGACCCATGAGCAATAAGCAACTGTTTAAGTAAAATGCACTATGAAAAAGCTTTTACCAAACAGCATTTTAATATTTTAAATAGATTTTCCATTGCAGGCTCTTTGTAACTGGATTAGTTCTCTGATGTGTTCTGACAGAGCTGTGGTTAGGGATACTCCATTAACTTTGTCTGTCATCTTATTTTCCCTAGTAGCCAGCAGAACACCCTTATATTTCATAATTTGTATTGCTATCAGTGCTGATTTGTAAATGTGCAAATTATAATTAACAACGGCTACTACTTCTATTAAATATTAAATCATTCTTGCAGCTTATACTTTCCACAGCAGATGGAGCCCTGTGTTATGCAAATAGCCTTTCCTTACATTGTCAGCGATTTTTAACCTATATTTTAGCCTAAAGAACACACTCTCCCCACCCCACCCCCGTTTACTTTATGTTTTCTATAGCATTTAGGTTAATATTTATTTACAGCAGATTCCATTTCTACCAATAAGAATTTCATGGACTATTACATCCCAGCACAGTGGTTTTGTTTCCCTTCATTAATAGCTCCTTAATCATCTAGCTGGCTTGTATGTACAAGACCTTGCTATTTGTACAATGGTGCAGTACTGCATAAGAAGCATTCAGTTATATTTTAATATGTACAGCAGAAGCAAAAATGTTGAGTACATCATCGTAGGTTTTAATTTGAAATCCAATCTATGTGCACACACCCCCCTCCGAATAAGCAAAAGCATTTAAGGTTTTATATTGTGTCTTAAACATTGTATTAAATGTCATCAGCCGATTCAGGAAAATGTATTGCAAAAATATTAGAGAAGTATAAAATGTGTAAATGTAATAGATGCTTGGGACATGGAGAGGAATGTAAAAGTCCCACATTTATCAGGTAGCCATAAAGCACTAAGAAACATTGATAGAAACTAACATTCTTATGATATATAGTAACTTAAGCATGAACTCTTATTTCTGGTATTTATTGCAGAGCTGTTGCATTAAAACACACTAATGTAGAATTATTGCAACCTTTCCCAACTGTGGATTCTTAAAGTAGGAATAGTTTTGTTAAAGAGTGAGTTCTAACCTTCTTAACATTAAAAGGATATCTATCTATCTATCTATCTATCTATCTATCTATCTATCTATCTATCTATCTATCTATCTATCTATCTATCTATCTGTCTGTCTGTCTACCTACCTACCTATGTATCTTTTTAACTGAGCTGGAATCCAAAGGTTGTGTTTACTTGATAGCTTTTTAATGGCAAGTTAAGATTGCTGAGAAAACTGTAGAACTCAATGGCATTAACTGACAAATTAAGCAAAGAGTAATGAAAACTTCGATGTGTTTGAATCATCATTCATTGAACTGTAATTGGCTTAGTAGCACAAAATTAAATTGTAACAAGTAAAGGTCTTGACACTTCCCGCAATCTCTTTTAAAAAGTTTGTACATGCCATGGAGGATAAAGAGCAGCCACATGAAATACTGGATGTGAGTGTTCTTAATTGATTAATTTTATTTATCTGTTTATTTATTTTTGAATCAGCCCTTGAAGAAGACATAAAAGGTTATTCTAACAGTCAATTTTTGGGATGCTCTAACAATGAAAACTTTAGTCAGTAGAAGGTGCTCCAATAAGAGGGTAGGCCATGTACCATGTACAGGGTGTTTTGATTCACAGAAACAATTTGATGGTTTGTCAATTATGTTATCTCCTCCTCCACCCACATCCTGAGAGAGGAAGAAAGATCAGAACTTGTAGAGTTTGCCTTCATTTCAGAATTCCAACAAATTTCCTTTCTCTCCAGAAAAAAAGAATGTCTTGTCAGGCGCCAGTGGTTCACGCCTGTAATGCTAGCTATTCAGGAGGCTGAGATGTGAAGATCATGGTTCAAAGCCAGCCTGGGCAGAAAAGTCCATAAGACTCTGATCTCCAATAAAAACCACTAAAAAACTGGAAGTAGCATTGTGGCTCAAGAGGTAGAGCACTTGCTTTGAGCTGCAGAGAGTAGGGACAGCACCCAGGCCCAGAGTTCAAGCCCCATGACTGACAACAACAACAACAAAAAAAAATGTCTTTTTCTCCAATTATATGGGCAACTAAAGGAAAAAAAATGTATTTAGGATGTTTAGAAAGAGAATAATTTTTTAAGTGATACCTTATTAGAGTGGAAAACATACACAGAGGCTTTCAGAAACAAAATTTTATATTCATTGAAAGTTAAAGTAACGGAACTCACAAGAACAGCCTGACCAACTTCGTACTGTGCTTTAAAGATTGTGAATTTCCCAGCAGATCATGATGCTTCAGCGTTGGGTGGGAAGCTGTGATAAACGTTTGAGTGAGAAAATATGTGTCTGAGTTAGAGCATCTGCTTTCATTACTTAGTTTTCAAGAGGACACGGAGAGTCAAGGAAATGAGTGGGTTTTATCCTGGAGAGGATCCAAGAGAAGCTAGATCTTCTTCAGAAGACAAAGGAAAACAGATTTCAGCAGCTTTGGGAAGGGAGCTGTGCGTGAGACTGAGCTGGGTGAGGAGTCACACCTTGTTGGTCCATAGCAAGTTCTGTGCATCTGGAGAAAGTGAGTCCCCCTCAGCAACATGGAGATTTGTCACATACTAACCCCAATTAAAATCCTTTCATTAAAAGATTCCAAAACAAGATGCCACTGGACTAATGCCTTTGTCTCAGATAGCTGTGCTTACAGGGAACTGCTTAGAGAACAGGCCCCCACAGACATTCATGAAAGCCTGAATAAGAATCTCAGCTAGAATAAGGAGAACAGGGAACTGAATTCTGGGCATGAGGATCCAATGTAAAATTTAGTCAAGAGTCACTGTAAGGAGACTGCATCTCAGAATCAAGCTAACCATGTACATTCACAAGAAGAGCAAGACAAAATAGGCCGCAAATAGACTGCATATGTTTGGATCTTAAAAAAATAGAATTTAGTTACCCATTACCTGACTTATAAACTAGTAACTCCTCTGTGCAGCACCTTAATAACCATAAAATTTTATTTAAAAAATAGAATTGAGGATGTAGTACAACACTGATAATGGGGGTATGTGTTATAATGTGCATATGAATATCTGTAATAGCAGAAGAGAAAATCAGGCTAATCTGGGGTGGGGTAGCATGGCCGGGGGAGAATTGGGATCCTCCCAGATTAATCAGACAATAGGTTTATTTTGTTTGGTTTTGACTCTGCTGAAGCCTTGCTCTAAAGATCTTAAACCCCAGCTTCCCAAATATGCTACTAGCGGCATCTTCTTTAGATATTAATTCCTTTCTTATCTTTTTGTCTTTAGCCCACAATAGTAGTCTCCTAACTGATTGGCCTCCATGAGGCTAAATCATGGAGTGCAGAATAGAACTCAGTTCTTTCACCCCCATTTTCCTAAATCTCCCTTGCTGCTCCCTTACTTCCCTCAGTGAGCCTAATTCTAGATGCTCTTCTTGGGCATACTCATACTTCAACCCACATTTCCAACCATCCTTCTTTTTTTGACTTCATCAAAGCATGTAAATTCCTTGGCCTGTGCCCTTAGTGCCCTATTACATTTATTTAATCTTACCTCACAAATGGAATTAAGTAAAATGCTATTATCTAATAAAAGTCTTCGAATAATATTTGTCCTTTGATTGTAATTTTTCATTTACATAGGCCAATGAGGGATATTATAGATTCCTTGTTAAGACCAAGAGTCAAGGCATTCTTTGTTTCCCTTTCTATCCTTAGTTTAACTACTTTGCATATCAAGAGCTTTGGGTTGTGTGTGTGTGTGTGTGTGTGTGTGTGTTGAAATTCATAAGATTATGTGAAATTCAAAACAGTACAAAATAGAAACTAAAGCAAAATACAAAAACAAATAAAATCAGTAAAATAGAAACTTTTAGGTGACCATCTTTCTGATGGTCACACACACAAAATACACTTGCCCAAGAATGTAGGCTTTTGCAGAGTATTAGGGTTACTATAAACTTAGTGGTAAATCTCGGTAAAATTATCCTATAAAGCATCTAGTGTTAAAGGTGTACTTTCCTCTGTACATTACCTTTATAATAACAATATAAAATGAAGAAAAATTAAATTAAAAAAGCAGTCTCCCTGACTTCCTCATGTTTCTGGTATCTTAATTATTTTAAATAAATTCTCTGCTCACATCCCCTGCCCCTTCCCCCAATGTATATACTGTAGATAAACGTGTTCTTTGGAAAACTTTATTTAAAAGAGGCTCCATGCAAGAGGTTTTTGGGAAGATGGCGGTGTCCATGATTCAATACACTTGGAAAATACCTCACACATTATTCAAAATTTGATGTCCATTAGTGTATGGAAGGCTCTGAAAAGTCCTATAGTGAATGTACTCTGAAGTCCTTTTGTAATTTGTTTGATTCAAATTTCCTAAATGTGCAGTTCTTTTGCACACAACATTCTGGCAAACTAGTTTTCCAATTAACACAATTATGGAGGATGGGGAGGGATGGTGGCATGATGCTGTAGACATCTGTTTGTCCTCCAATTACTGTAGAAGGAGGGAAAGGAGACCATGTTGTGAAGCAAGCTACTGTAGGCAGCACCAGTAAACACATCCATTTTGTTTTTTCTCATTGACTCATTAAGAACTTCCTGAACATCAACCATGTAAACAAGATTAAATAAAGACTTCTCCAAAAAGAAACTCAATCTTGTTTTGAGGAGTTTAGAAATATGTTGGGAAACTCTTAGATCATAAATGTGTTCCAGGCTCCACCTATGTGATTGAATCAAAGATCCATGGTGAGTAGGTGTCTGGTAGTGCTAAGGACCAGCTTCTTGGCATTGTAGTGATTGGTGGGTAATGGGGAATAATGATGACTCTTATCTCATTCTTAACTGTTGTCCAGACCTAGGAATGACATAACCAACCACCAAACAAACAAAAATACCATATAGAAGATCTACCATTTTCTTGTCTTCTTGACTTGAAAATAATTTTCCTTTCTCTGACATTGAATTGAGAAGAAACAAAGAGCTGAAAATCAGGAAAGTTCAGTTTGAATCTTCCTCTGTTCCTCACAGCTTTGAATTTGGATAGGTTATCTATGTAAATACACATAAAGTTGACATACTTGGGATCTAGTTATTTCATTCCCGAAAATGAATCTGGGCGGATCCTGGGAGAATCTAATGGAAACAATTGCATCCTTTATAAAGAATAAAATTTTATATAAACATTAGGTATTGTTTTGGCCATTCTTGCTTTAAATTTTTCAAACTCAGTATTGAACTAATAATCAAGGTACTATCTTATTCTTCTGTTTCTTTTCTCCCTTAGACTTTATAATCACCCTAATTGTTATAAAGTATAATTATTCTGTTTTACAAATGACCAAATAGAGGTTTATGGAATTTAATTTAGATAGACAACTGTGAATTTTTAGTGTGCCATATCTCTGCTAGGTTCAGCAAATTGGAATTCATTCTTTCTTTCATTCAACTGATGTTATCAATTATTACTCAGCAGGAAAAAGTATACTAAAATTCATTTATGAAGGCTAAATTGTAGTGAGGAAGAGATATTATGAGCATAATAAATATATCAACTATATAGAATGTGAGAGAAATGAGACCTGTTAAAGAGAGAAGTTAGATTAGGATAAGTAGTTATTGAGAGTAGAGGGTAAGTCCTTAGGTCACAACTTTAAATTGGTTGGATCAGCTTGACCTATTATTAGATGGTGGCTGACAATGAATGAGTTTTAGGCAATAAGGAAATGAATCTTGTAGCTACTGGAACGATCATTGTTCAGGTCAGAGGACATGGAATGTGACTATGTTGGGTAGGTTGGAGAAACAGTATGTCCTGTGGGTCTGGATAAAAGAGAGCAAGAGGGATGATAAAGTAGATTAGAGATGTTATTCAGTGTAGGGCCTGAAGTCCTGCTCAGGACTCTGGTTTGTTTGCACTATCCATAGAACAGGAGCCATGGGAGTGTTTGGAACAGAGTAATGAACTGGTCTGATGTTGGAAAATCATTATTTTGGTCATTTTTTTGAGAAATCATTGTAGAGGTTGAGGGAGGAAGCAGGGAAATCAAAAACTGCTCACTTAAGGTACACAATGAAGTGAATTAGAACAGGCTTCCAAATTTCATTTGGGGTTCATTATACTTGGTGAGTTCATTTTCCATACAACGAAATGAGTGTGCTGGGGAGGCCTTTTTGAACACCTATTTGTCTTGGCCAAATACTTTCTTCTAGCATCTTGAAGTCATTTATTTGGCTATGTTGGTGCTATAACCAAAATGAGTTTTTCTATAATAATGACATAAATCCTGGACTTCCAATAGAAGATTGTATTAAACAGGACTTTTTTCTGGGAGGGGAGGCAGAAGGTGGTATACTACAACTTCTTATCAAAATTAGTATAATTTCATTATAAATTGGGTAGTGACTTAAAAACAATACCTATCCATGTTCCATCTGAAGGTAGAATATAGGTTAACATTGAAATATCTTTAGAAGCCATATTCCATTGTGCAGAAATAGGGTTAGCACCATTATCTTTGAAAAGCAAGGCCTGAAAAACTGACATAATGGAATTCTGAATTAATTTTGAAGTCTTTTTAATTCTTTTTATCCAATCTTTAGACTTCAAATTTACAAAACAACCTTACTGAGAAATTCGGTGCTGTTGTTCTTATTGAGCTAATAGAACTGGAAATCACATAGCCTTGTTGTAAGCTCATTTATGGATGTTCAAGTAACTTTATGGACCATGCTTGGGTTAATGATACAGCAGAAATGCCATTAAAGTAGGATAGCATTAGTTAATCCACTGGTGACATGCATTAGTGATACTTGAGAAGTAGGAGCAAGTTTTGTGGTTTCAGTTCATCCTCCCTATTAAGATTTGAGGTGTTTTTTTATGAACTTATTATCCAATTTACCCTCAATGAATGACTTGGGTCCCTTTTTTCATATTTTTTATTGTAAAAATACTGTACAGAGGGGTTACAGTTACATGAGCAAGGTAATGAGTACATTTCCTATTGAGCATTGTTGCCTCCTCCTTTGTTTTTCCCCTACCATCCCTTCCCTCCCACCTCTACAACTACACTCCCTCCTCCCTCCCCCCTGCCTAAATTGTAAAGTTCATTATTCAACATAGTGTCTTGTGCATCTCATTGTTATAATGGGCCAACTTGGTTCCCTTTAACCTACCAGGAGGAGAATTTCTGTTAATGAAATATGACCACCTTGTTCTTTCTTTCTTTCTTTCTTTCTTTCTTTCTTTCTTTCTTTCTTTCTTTCTTTCTTTCTTTCTTTCTTTCTTTCCTTTCCTTTCCCTCCCTCCCTCCCTCCCTTCCTTCCTTCCTTCCTTCCTTCTTTTCTTTCTTTCTTTCTCTCTCTCTCTTTCTTTCTTTCTTCCTTCCTTCCTTCCTTCCTTCCTTCTTTCCTTCCTTCCTTCCTTCCTTCCTTCCTTCCTTCCTTCCTTCCTTCCTTCCTTCCTTCCTTTCTTCCTTTCTTTCTGTCATGGGGCTTGAACTCTGAGCCTGGGCATTGTCCCTGAGCTCTTCAGTTCAAGGCAAGTGCTCTACTGCTTGAGCCACAGTGCTACTTCTGGTTTTCTAATGGCTATTGGAGATAAGAGTCTCACAGACTTTCCCTGCTGGGGCTGGCTTTAAACCATGATCTTCAGATCTCAGCCTCTTGAGTAGCTAATATTACAGGTGTGAGCCACCGGTACCTGTTTGCCTTATTTTCTTTTTAAAAATGCAATTCAATTACAAGTTACAAATATGCTGTGTAAGCAAAGAACATTCTCAGTTGAAATATAGATTGCATAGTTCATAAGAAATGTGAATCATATTTTCTGTATTATTCAAGAGTTCATGGTTGGGAACATGGAGAAAAGAGAAGAGATTGTTCAAAACTTACCTGATTAATCTTCATATTTGATATATGTTTTGCCAACAATTGACCAGTGAGTGCCTTTCTAGAGAATATATTCAGAACAGCACTGTCCATTTTATATTAGGAATAATTGTATTAGAAAACTAGAGTTTGGGCTAAAGGGCCAAGTGAAGAGTTCCATCTTTTCAGATTGTAGTTAGGAATTAAGCAGGAAATAGAAAATGCGCAGTGCTGTATTAATCACAGGCATAGTCACCTGGAATCCTGTATTTAGAACAAAGTGTTTAGGTGGGTATAAATGTTAGTATTCCATTGCCATCCCTGCCACCACAAATCTACAGCCTACTATTTTCCTACCATACATTTCCTAATGATGCTTTTGTTGATAGAAAGCCCCAGTCATTTTTTATTAATGGATGCTGCGACTTCTTTCCACTCTCTTTCCATTGGCACAGCATTTACTGATTAAGGATGCTGGGTGAGTCAGAATATTCCTTGCATAATGATTGGTTACTTGGAATGGGTACCAGCTCTTCCTTTGTGATAAAGAACAGTGTATATAAATAAGGGTAAGAGATTTTCTTGATGTTCAAGGTCTTTGGTCTCTGACTTACAGACTATAAATTTCCTGGACCACATTCTAGATGCAGAACTTCCACTGAAGTCAAACTGAGCTTTTGTGAAAAAACATTAACAGCAGGAAAATGCCCTATTATTATTTATTATTATTCCCTTTTGACTGTTCTGAAGATAATTTGGTGCATAAAGTATTGAAGAAGTTTTGAGGTTTTCCAGTGATTCATTGTCATGCAAATGTTTATCACATTTCTGGGTATTGTTTTCCTCTATCATATATATTTCCGTCTTCCATGGGTAAATCAACATCTTCATCTATATTGCACATTCAGTGGCTGTAAATTCAGTCTGTATTCTCATTAAATGTTACGAATATGTGATTTTCATTTATGCTTTTAGTGGGTGTTTCTGAAATTCTCTACCACAGCATCTGGCCAGGAATTAGTGCCTGTGAATTAGAATTACTACAACTAATTTTATTTTTTATTTTTTGTAGACTCGCTTTTCTAATCTTATTCTTGCAAACAGGCAGTGATTTGGGTTCCTTTCTATCTTAATGCTCCCAGATGCCACACATGAACAGACTTGAAAATGGATTTTACATTTCCTGGTATGTATGATTCAGAGAAAGATGAAAGTGAATCTTGTGTTTTCTTCCCTTCTATACCTGCATAGGGGACCCCCATCCTGGTTTAATAAGAAGATGAGTACAAGTGTCTCCTATGAGATTATTTACAGCACTGGCGTTGGCCCCTTCTAATCTCTGGCTGCTACTGTTAGAATAATTATTTTAAAGTCCAGATAGGACTCTGTTACTCCCTACTCAAATCTTTCTGCATTGTTCTTGGGATAAAGATCAAATTACCTCAGCGTAGCCTTGCATGTTCTGGTCCCTTCTTGCCTCTCCAGGCAACTACTGGATTCTTTCTTTTAATCTTTATGCTTTCATCACAGAAACTTGCTTTCAGATTCCCAAATCATCACTTTATTTCATCTCCCTTTGCTTGGAACATACTCCATCTTCCCTGTTCCTGAATGTATACTATTCACCATTCTCATCGCTCATTGAAGCCTTTTCCTCTGAGAAGCTCTTCCTCCTGCTTTGGATAGAAGCTAAATTCACAAGGTATCTTGCCCTTGACTTTTTGAATAGTCATCACACCAATAATGTTTCATTCCAATCTTCTCTTCCCCTATAGGCTGCCATCTTTGTAAGGCCTATGATTGAATATCTGCTGTTTATTGCTTTGCTCGCAACAACTTTTACCAAATAAGCATTTGGAAACATCACAGGTAGATAATAAATGCTGATTTCCTGTTATTTCTAATTCAGCTGCTGTCTTCACTTGATCTTTGCCTTTCTGTCATTGGCTGCACATTCATCTTTCCAAGGGAGGAATGAGATTCTTTCTTTGAGATTACAGAGATACTCATTGTATCTTTTGAAGCGGCTTTCTGAAACTAATGTTACCTAAAAGCATACTCCTCCTTGAGTGACAAAAAGATACTTGTGTGATTAGGATGATCACTAGTTTAGAAGTAGGGAAACTTGAGTTTGGATCTGCCTATGATATCAACTGAGCTTTTCACCATGGAAAATTACTTAATTTCCCTGACCTTTATTTCCCTAGGTCAGAAAATGCAAAGGGTGGGTTAGATGCTATCTACTAGCTAGTCTATAAAACTAAGAGCTCTTTGTGCACTTCAGAGACAAGTTAGCCTTTTCTCCTGGAGCAGAGAAAAGGAAAAGATTTAAAAATGAACAAATAGTAGTTGACCAGGAAAGGGCTGAGAATAGACTGATTCCTTCAGCGCATGCTTTTCCTCATTTCTCTGCAATTCACAACAGGCAGCTGCAGTTGAGAGAGGGAGAGAGAGAGCGAGAGAGGGAGAGAGAGGGAGAGAGAGAGAGACAGAGAGAAAGGGAGAGACACAGAGAGACAGAGAGACAGAGTGAGACAGAGGGAGAGATGCATGGAACTTTCCTTCTCCTGGGGAGTAGTAGCAAGCAGGAAAATATATAGTCACACAGTTATACTGTGTATATGGGGAGAGTGAGGTAGAAGGTAGGTAGGTGCAGATGGGAAAAGGTTATTTTCTGCTACTTAATCATCATGTCTTTATTTACATAATACTCATATTCCTGAAGAGTGATATATAGTAAATGAAAACATAAGATTTAGAATTAAATTGACCTGGTTTAAATTCTACCTCCATCATTGTAGGATCTATGTATGTTTGTGTGTGTGTATGCACACGCGTGCGTCTGTCTGTGTCTGTATCTGTGAGAGAGAAAGAGCCAGAGAGATAGCGACTCAAGACAAAAATATGATTACTGTTTGACTTATTTTCCTCCTTTATCTCCTCTATACATTTATGGTAGTAACTACTTTATGGAATTGTTAAAGGATTTTAAAAGATAAGGTTTATACATCTCCTGTCTATTTAGCACATCTTCCCTCTTTTCCTGATAATGCCATTTTAGTCTGGAAGAATGACTCCTCAAACTTGAGTCCTATCAGTGGATTAGGAACTGTCAATCATATAGTGACTCCTTATCCCAGGGCAGATAGCCCACCTTTTCTTGCCTCAACTCAAGGGATCTTCAAATTGGCAAACTAAGCCTCAACAATAAGGGTAGAACCCTGGAGATTTGCAATTGAGGCTTGCTGAATATCTGTGGTGGTGGGGTAAGAATCTTCTCCTGTATAAATAGAGTCCCAGTTTCTTGGAGAATCTTGATTTTATTAGGAAAGGAAAGCTAGCTGGAATGGTCCTGCTTAAACTATGCCATTTCCACATTCGAAAGTCAGTTAACTTAAGGTTATTTAACTTATCATGTTCAAGTGTAATTTTTTGTCTTTTCTATTCATTGGGTTTACTTGTAGTTTTATAGGCACATTCTGATTAGTACAAATGAGGGAAACCATGCAACCTATGTTTCTTTGGGTCTCGCTCATTTCACTTAAAATAATTTTTTCCAAGTCTTTCCATTTCCTTATGAATGATGCAATACTATTCCTTTTGATGGAAGCATAGAATTCCATTGTGTGTATATACGACATTTTCTTTCTTTTTTTTTTGTTGGGGGGGGGGTCTGGTCTTGGGGCCTGAACTCTGGGCCTGGGCGCTGTCCCTCAGCTCTTCAGTTCAAGGCTAACACCCTACCACTTGAGCCACAGTGCTACTTCTGTTTTTTTTTTTTTTTCTGCTTATGTGGTGCTGAGGAATTGAACCCAAGGCCTCATGCATGCAAGACAAGCACCACTAAGCCACCTTCCCAGCCCTATACTACATTTTCTTGATCCATTAATTCAGTGAGAGGCATTTGGGTTGATACCATATTTTGGCTATGGTAAACAATGCTGCAATAAACATGGCTGTGCTGGTAGCTTTAGTGTGACTTGGTTTGTGTTCAATTGGATAAATATTCACATAATGACACCAAAGGAAGATGTCTTTAAGAGAAGATCACAAAGGCTCAATAGCTTTATGAATATGATCCTATAAAATGGTGTTTATCTAAATAAACTCCAAGAAATGGAAACAAGTTTATTTTTGTTATTTGACTCCCCTCCCTTTGTCACTATTTTTTATTTCTATCTTTTTTTGTCTTTTATGTGAGTTTATCTGTTTTGGGTAAGGTAAAGAGGAGAACTGAAATGGTTGGACAAACTGTCAACTAATCCAGCAGTGATATTAGATACTATGTTGAAAATGAACTAAACAACTTGTGGGGGAGGAGGATAGAAGGGGAAAAGGGTGGGAGAAAATGAGGAAAGTGGTGAAACTCTTCAAAAAGATATGCAGTCATTACCTGACTTATGTACCTATAACCACTCTGTACATCACCTTTATAATAAAAAAAAGTCAGGACTAGTAAGAGTAACACACTGTGTATCCTTAGGAAATCTTATTTATTCTATTCCTCATACAAACAGGATCTTGGTTGGTATCATTTCTTAGTATAGACTGAGGCACCATATATTGAAAAAAATCATGTTGCAATATTCTCAATTCTAAGTTTTTAATAAGTTATGAATCTTTCTCTTCATTTTTCCAATAAATTTAACCTCAAATTGTTACAATACGTTAGTAATTTAAAAATACAGCAGGTGTGGGTACTTAAATATGCTAATGTGTACTATTGTCAGAGTATAAAAATTGGCATAGCGTTTTAAAGTTGTGATTTTTAACAAGTATCCCAAGTTTTGTTTGTACTCTTTCACTAATCAATTCTACTTCTAGTACTTTATCCTATGGATGCAAGGCTGATGTGAACGATGATGTATGTTCAGATACATTTATAGTAGCTTCATTTATAAAAGTGACAAATAAAGTTGCACAAGAAATACCCATATGTAGGTGCCAACCAAATTCCATGAAGCCTTTGAAACAATTTTGTAAGATTTAATGACATAAGAAAAGCCTTCTATTTCAATGAGAAATTAAGCGATCATAAGACAATAAATACAAGTGAATTCTAATTTTGAATGCACATGCACACACAGAGCATATGTTGTATTTATAGATAAATAGCAAGAATTTCAGTGGTCTAGCTTCTCTGAATAACTAACTTAGAGTCTAACAAAGGATATACCAGGAAGCTGGAAATTGAGGTATGGAGAAGAGTGAGATCAAGAGGAGGAAGGAAGAGTGGAAAAATACAGTCATAATACTCTATTTCTCTATTGATATATACATATGTATGAAGATAGTACTAGGAAAATTGAGAAGATGGGTGGGGTTTGGATAGATGAGGGAAAATGATGAAAGGGATATCATTGATCCAGATGCATTATAAGCCAGGCATTGGGGCCTCATGCTTGTAATATTGGCTACTCCGGAGCTTTGATCTGAAGATCATAGTTTGAAGCCACACCTGGCATAAAAGTCTGTGAGACTCCAGTAAACATGCTCAGGGACAGTACCTGGGCCCTGAGTTCAACTCAGGATGGGCACATTGAAGAAAAATGCATTATACTCCTTCGTACAACTACTTAAAGATTATGCGCCACACACACACACACAACCATACACACTGGTTCCTTCCTGTACAATGCTATTACTGAAGCATGAAAGACAATGTGACTGACATCCCCAGTATTCTATTTCTCCATCTCATGCCATATGCAAGAATAGCCATAGAATTTGATAAGACTGACTTCCACTTGATTTCCAAGAGTGGTTCATGATTGGGTCAAATTAATCAGCCTTGTCTAGTCTCCTCAATATATATTTTAAGTTAGATAGATGAATACTGAACCCAGACACAAGCCATTTGCTGTATAGTATTATCTTGGCTTTTAAGAATTAATTAAACTAAAGTATGTATTAAGTCATAAAGGAAGTTCTGCTAGATAAACATACAACAAACAGAGCACTACTATCAAGCTTATTAACATTTCTCTTCTCTCTTTTCAAATACTTCTTTTTTGTGTTTATGATGAGAACAATTAATGACTAAGTACTTAGCATTTCTACTGGTGTATCTTAGATTTCTAGAACTGATTTATCCTATTGAACTAAAGTTGTACACTTTCTCACCAACATTTTCTCACTTCCTAATGTCTTAGCTTTCATGTTTAGAGACATAGGACTTCATTTGGTGTAATCAGAGAACCACAGTATTTATTCAATGCTTGGATAAGAGGTACCATTCTTTCTGTACTTTTATATGGAAGCACACAGTCCTAGAAGATAATGGAAGAGATTTTTGTCAGCATTGGGAAAGTAACCTTAAGATGAACTGACATGTAGAAGGCAGAGCTGAAAGGTGGAATGCTACTTTAAATCTAGTGGCACTCTTAAGCCTCTGAATCAAAACAGCACTAAAGTCTTCCCCTATGTGGAGATGTGCTATTAGGCTACTAATCATTTACTATGACACTGAGACTTGTTCAATGAAAATAAAATAGTTGAAACATAAATAAATGGTTTTAGTTTTATTTTTATGTTTTTAGTATTTTAAGGGATATTATGTACTGATCATTGCTGCTTCTATAATCTAAATTTTTTTTAAAAATTAGAAATATGTATTAGCTAAAAAAATGGCAACGACCCACTAAATCAGTGCATCTTTTTTGCTTACTCTGCCCCTTTTCTCTTTCCTTCAGTTCTCTTCCCCAAATTCCCACTAGGGCCGAAGAAGCCAACAAAATGTCAAAATTTTGTCACTCCATTAATTATGAGTCTTGAATTGGGTTAGGCACAACCTACATCCTGTGAAATTGATTGGCAAGTGACTGGCAGAGCTGCCCTGTACTAACAGGGCAGTGACAGAGAGGGGATTGATTGCTGTTGTTTATTGCTGGGTGGCTCATTCTAAAGAAATAGAAACATGGGAGAATATATTCCTTCACTGAAGAAGAAGTTTGAAAGTCAGGATGAAATACCCTTGTTAATTTGACAATGTGAGCAAAAGAAAGAAGTCCATGAGCAATGTAGACCCTTAAGGCCAGAAGTAAAGGTAAATTAGGCACATACATCCTCACATGGTATCAAGTAATGCATGGTACAATGGGGAAAGGGATTGATGAGCCTGTTCAGTCAAGGGGTACTTTCTGAAGCAGATGAGTTTCAGATAGATGGTGATGGGAAGAAAGACATAGTTTGGAATTTTATTGAGAAGTTGCTTCCAAAACGAAACTGGAGGAAAACAAAGTGACCAAGTGGCCATGCACCTTTTAAGTGTCACATAAACACCAATAAATACCGTAGAACCTAATTAATAGCATTTGTTCCTCTATTTTCCTATATTCTCTGTTTTCAAGTTCTAAGTGTTACAAAGCTGACAGTAATTAAGCCAGTTGCTTGTCAAGCCTGGACCAGAGCTTTCCTAAGTGCTTCTCCAGTTATAACATTTTTCAGATCTATTATTGGTCTATCTATCTACCCATCCACAGATGGGCCAATGAGGAGAGCCTTGAAAGTCTGTGCCTACTGGAGAGCAAGCTGATTTCCTGCTGCTGGAGAAGGAATCTTCTCAGAGGGGTGCTCTCAGGGATACAGGGGGCTTTTGAAGTGATGCTGTTCTTCTTGCAGCTGCTCTGCAGAGAAAGAGAAAAAAAACCTGGATTTTAAAGAAGCAAATGGTGTGTGTGTGTGTGTGTGTGTGTGTGTGTGTGTGTGTGTGTGTGTTGTGTGTTGTGTGTGTGTGTGTGTGTGTGTGTGTGTGTGTGTGTGTGTGTGTTTAAACAAATTAACTCACAGCTGCAAGCAGCACAATGAAAGCACATTTTAAAATAATCAGATGCTTTTAGGGCCTCCTTCTGCTGCCAGAGAAACTTTAGTCCCAGCTTCTGTGGGCTTCCTTTCAAGGATACTGCCTTAGGTGCCAACTGTCCAGAGATGAACTAGGGGCTAGAGCCATCATGTCAGAAAAGAGACACAAAAGTTTTATGATCTGGGGAACCCTATAGGGTCTGGCTCTTTGTTTGTTTGTTCTAATTAGGATGCATAACATAGTTTTGGAAGGTGTTTGACAGCTAATAGGTTGTTTTAAAGGGTCATTTCATGAAACACTTTAAAAAATGTTCAGCGATCTTTTAAATTCCATTTAATCAACTAATCTTCATTTTATAACAGCAATAAAATGTGAGCCTATGCAGTTGTTGAAAGATGACCAAGCTCTAAAATTGTTCTAGTTTCTGAATTTCCACCTACATTTGGTACATTGATTTTTAGATGAAGATGAAATATATTTAGAGGGTTGTTTAAAATAGTCTGCTCCACCATGATTCATCTGCATTTGAATTGCTATCTGTTGGTCAGATTGCTGAATTGGCCTTCTAAAAATTAAAAGAGTTGAGTATCTTGAGAAAAAATCCTAATAAAATATATGAAAAGGGTCACCTTTGTCTAAGAGAATTAAAATTCTTCATCATGAGTTGCTGGAGGCCAGAAATCATGTTATTCCCTAAGGTGGAAACAGGGACCTCAGAACAAATCCCTTCTGGGCCATTTGCAAATAATATGACCTTGGGCAAAGCTCTTTGCCTTTCAGATTTCTTTCTTATAAATGTATGAGGACCTACCTAATGAGGACCAAATGGGAGAATGTATATATAGGTAGTATCTGTGAAGATTAGGAATCTAGCATGAGAAATATTTGTTGAGCATCTAGAAGGCGCTTAGAAATCTTTCTCTATATTTTAAAGCACCAATATCACCATCAGCTCTCAGGAGGATGAATGGGTTGGAGATCTAAAGACTGAAAAAAAGAAACATGCAAAAAAAATGAAAAGAAAACTGGATAGAAAGGGGAATAGGCCTTTTCACCTCAAGATTGAAAATTTCACTAAGTTCAAAGAAGTTTAGATAAATTTAGAGATGCTTGGTTTTTTTTTTAACAGACTTTAAAGAAACACTAGGAAAAAAAACGCTGAAATCAGTCTAGCTTTTTGAGATTATGCTTCAAGGTCAACATGTCTTTCTAGCAGAGTCAGTAACCTGGTTATGGTTGAAATAAACTTTCTTTCTTCTCATAATTAATGATAGTGATGCTTATATTGGTTACTTGAAAATAGACTATTAGTGTCATAATTAAAAACATCGTGTAGAAGCATATGGTCTTGTTATGTCCTGAGCTTGTCTTTAAGCTGATAATTATAGTAATACCGATAATGATAATAATAATAATGTCAAGCTCTGTTCTAAACTCTGTACATATATAATAACTCATGAATGCTTTACTATACCATGTTTGCTACCATTTCTTGTCTCCTCTCTCAAATGAGGGAACTAAGACCAAAAGTAGTTAAATGACATATCCAAGGTCACAGATCTTTATATTAGTGGGAGAATTTGAAGCCAAACTGTTGGCTCGAGTCCAGTTTCCAGCTCCACCTTCTACTACATGATCACTTTAATTATATGTAAAATATTGTACTAGCTATCGTGAAACACATTATACTATTTTAAGAACTTAATATCTGGCCACTCCATTATAGTTTGGAATAAATGTTTATCCAAAACTTTGCTATGTTGCTCACAATTGGTCTTTAGAGAAAGGTAGACTCTCTTCACTCCCTTTGGAAGCATATGAGGTTTCATACACAATATTTTGTGTGTGCATGTGTATGTGTGTGTGTATGTGTGTGTGTGTGTGTGTGTGTGTGTGTGTGTTTGTGTGTGTGTGTGTATGTGTGCCAGTACTGGGGCTTGAACTCAGGGCCTAGGCACTGTCCCTAGCATTTTGCTCAAAGTTAGCACTCTACCACTTGAGCCACAACTTTATTTCTGTCCTTTAGGGGTTAATTGGTGGTGAGATTCTCATAGACTTTCTTGCCCAGATGAGCTTCAAATCAGAATCCTTAGATCTCAGCCTCCTGAGCAGATAGGATTGCAGGCATGAGTCACTGGTGATGGGACTAGACCCAATATGTTTTTGAATTACAATGGCATCGATACTGGTTTCTTTGTGAGTTGGAAAAAATGCATGATGCCACATGTCAGTTAATCAAAGTAAAAATATCCTTATCTGTAAATACACCTGTTACATTGTAAGTTCTACATGAGGTGTAATTTCAAGAGAGTAATATGAATTTGACTTTGACAAACATTCATTCCTATTTTATAGAGACTTAAGGGCTAATGAGGCACATCACATAAAACTGAAGGAACAAAGAGAACCAGGGGATCAAGGAAAACATGGCTATGGCTAGCATAAATAAAACCCATTAAAGCATTATATTCCTTATTATGTATCAAGCTCCTTTTTGTTACCTAGCTCTGTCCTTCACTCTCCAGTCCAACTCAGATCCTATCACCTGCTCCTATCATTACAATGCCTTGTCCTTTATTCTTAGTTCTCTAATATAACTTCTTGTTTTCTGGTTTATACACCTTCTCCAAAGAGTCCCATCTTAGATATCCCACTCTACTGCAACCACATAGCAGAGCTGGAGTTTATGAGGCTGACATATGAAATCTCCCACAATGCCCCTGCCCACTCAACCTGCCTTTTCTCTTGACCATTAAGAAAAATGCAATGATTTCCCTCAGTCTTAACGCAACTATCTCTTTTGATCACCCTTCTTTTCATCCCTTAGTCTTTTTTTAATATTAATAAGTTTTTTAAATTGTGAAAATACCATAGAGAGGGGTTACAATTGCATGAGCAAGGTAATGAGTATATTTCTTATCAAGCATTGTTGCCTACTCCTTTGTTTCCCCTTCCCATCTGTCCTATTCCCCCCTCCCCCCGCAGGGTGCGAACGTTGTAAAGTTCATTTCTCGACATAATGTCTTGTACATCTCATTGTTGCAATGGATCCACCTGTATCCCTATTCAAATGATTTGTTTTTTTTTCTTTCCCCTCCACAAATTATACCAACATTAAACACAGTGAAAACAGGGGATATACCGTGGGGGAGGGACATACAAAGAAACACAAAAATCATCTTATAAATATGTTAGAAACAATAGCATGAAAGAAAAACCATTTGAGTACTTATCTTGCAGTTCGTTTCACCTAACGTCAACTTATCTGAACGTTTCTGCTTGTCTCAGACATATACTAGTTATTGCAAATAAGGGAAACCATGGGATCTATGTTTCTTTGGGCCTGGCTTACTTCATTTAATATAATTTTTTTCCAAGTCTTTTCATTTCCTAACAAATGGGGCAATGTCATTCTTTCTGATGGAGGAATAGAATTCCATTGTGTATCTATACCACATTTTCTTGATCCATGAACCTACTGAGGGGCATCTGGGTTGGTTCCATATCTTAGCTATGGTAAATAATGCTGCAATAAACATAGTTGTGCTGGTAGCTTTAGTATGGTCTTGTTTGTAAACATTTGGGCAAATGCCCAAAAGTGGGATTGCTGGGTCATAGGGGAGCTCTATGTGAAGTCTTTTGAGGAACCTCCATGCTGCTTTCCAAAGTGGTTGAACAAGTTTACACTCCCACCAACAATGCATTAGGGTTCCCTTCTGTCCACATCCCCTCCAGAATCTGTTGTTATTAGAGTTCTTGATTTTAACCATTCTAAGTGGGGTGAGGTGGTATCTCAATGCTGCTTTGATTTGCATTCCTTTTTTTTTTTAATTTAATTTTATTTTATTTGAGAACATACTGTACAGAGGGGTTACAATTACATGGGCAGGATAATGCATACATTTCTTACCAAGCATTGCAGCCTCCTCCTTTGTTTACCCTTCACCTCCCTTCCCAGCCTCCCCCCTCCCCCCCACCCAATCATACCCCCCTCTCCCCCCCACACCGACATTGTAAAGCTGGTTTTGACATGACATTTTGTACTTCTCATTGTTGCAACAGGTCCACCTGAATCCTTAAACGACTTGTTTGTCCCCATCTCCTCCACATGTTATACTGACATCAAATATAGTGAAAGCGGGGGTTACACTGTGGGGGAGGGACATACAAAGCAACAAAGAAATAATCTTATAAATGCATTAGAAACACATGATTTGCATTTCTTTTATAGCTAGGGAGGTTGAGCATTTCTTCATGTGTCTATTGGCCATCCTTCTTTCCTCTTCAGAGAAGTTTCTCTGCCACTTCTCTTCAGAGATGTTTTTCTGTCACTTCCATGCCTCCATAACACTGTACAGACCTTTATGACTGGTCATCTAGTGGTGTTTCATAGTTCTTTGAGTACATCTCAATCTCTCCCCACAGAGAGGGCTCTGTACGATCTGGCTTGTATTCATTTTGTTCCCACAGTGTCTGCCACAGAAAAAGTATTCTATAAATGATGACAGGTTGATGAACAAATAGAAAAGCAATTATAGCCAATTATATTGTTTAAATAAAGGATGGATTTCGGACGTATTCTTTGTGTGTATGTTTTTTTTTTCCTGTGCCGGTACTGAGGTTTGTGCTCTTACTTGTCTTTTTCACTCATAGTTGTTGCTCTAGCACTTGAGCCATACCTTCGCTTCCAGCTTTTTTGGTAGATAATTATGAATAAGCGTCTCACAGACTTTTCTTCCTGGGTGCTTTTGAACTACAATCCTCAGATCTCAGTCTCCTGAATAGCCAGGAGTACAGGCGTGAGTCACGAGCAGTTGGCTACTCTATTCCTTTAATGTGCTCTAATATCACTTTAATTCATATAGAGAATAACATACAAAGTAGATGGCAGTAAATCTGGAATAGTTTCCCACTGTCAATAACTGGCCAGGTGTTCTTGCATAGACTACTTAAACTTTTCAGTACATCAGTAGCTTCCTCTAGAATGTGGGGACACAGATATCTCAAAACCCTGGATTGCAAGCTGGCTGCCAGTGGTTTATGCCTGTAATCCTAGCTACTCAGGAGGCAGGCAGAGATCTGAGAATTGTGGTTCAACGCCAACCTGGGCAGGAGAGTCCATGAGATTCTTATCTCCAATAAACCACTCAGAAAACTGGAGGTGGCACTGTGGCTCAAGTGGCAAAGTGCTAGCCTTAAGCTGGAAAGCTGAGAGATAGTGGCCCAGGCCCAGAGTTCAAGCCCCATGACTGAAAACAAAACAAAACAAAACAACCTGGGTTGCTCTCAGGATTAGGTAAAAATAATTCATTGTCAAAATGCTTTTGAAAAATACAGATAATACAATTTTCAGCAAAATTTTTATAATCAGACTTTGAAATGTAATTCTAAGTTAGCGATAACAACACACACACAGACACACAGACACAGACACATACACACATACACACACAGACACACAGACACAGACACAGACACATACACACATACATGTGTCCCTGCCTCTGACCTTTTGTGGCTCTTTAGTTGCCCTGGATCATTGGAGAAGCTTAAGACAGTTATATTTAGTAGGTCATTATGTTCAGCACAACCTCGAATTGTAAAGAGACTGTAAAAAAAATATAGTACACATTTAGTTAAAAAGACTATGTCTGTATTAGACCATCAAAAGTCAAAGACGTAATTTGAAATGATGAACGTATCCATTTTAAGTTACACATTACTTTGCATAGTTAATATCGCTGTAATTAGTCATAGTTCCTATAATTTATTGAAAAAGATGCTCATTCCCTCTAGTGTACTACAGTGATGAATGTCGGGAGAGCAAGTTTTGGAAGCTGGAATCAAGAAAATGAGTAACAGTTGGAGCATTAGCATGTAAATCAATAATACCCTTTCTTCTTCATTTTGAAACCAAGACTTCTATCACACATTGCAAAATCAGAGTGTTTCCACCAGTCAGAGCTGTCACCAAGTCCCACAGATCTAGGCAGGCCACTTCTACTGTAGGAAATGTTTAAAATCCTCTCAAACATTTGAGTAAATCTCTAGTAAATATTTAAACTCTGTATAACTAGTCACAAATAAATTAAGCTGATTTTATGCAGTCTCTCTAATTAGAAGGGCACAGCATTTGTTGAAACGTGATTAGTATTATTCATTAAGCAAAAAATTCTCATTTGTATCTTATTATCACTATTCTGCATAAACCAACACAATTTGTCATGAACTCCCTCATTGGCTGTATCCTCAAAAAGCAGATTATGCTTATTTTTCATTTGGACAGTGGAAAATCAAGCCAGGTGTTTGGCAGCACCAGAGTGTTCAGGTGTAACTGTGCCAGTGATGGCACATTACGAGCAGCGTGGATGAAGAATGAGGCATGGAGAATCTGGGGACGGAGGTGCCTTGGGGCCCATCCCTTCTGTGAACCCCTGCTGATGAGACAGGTGTTGGATGGGCTGCGAGGAGGGGAGGAGGAACAGGAGAAGAAACTTTTTTGTAAAGTCAGATCTTTCACCTACCATCAGGACCTGAAAATATTTGCTCAAATTCCGGCTGCACGCTCTGAGCATACACGATGGAAAACCTCCACAGCAAGACCTTTACTTGAAATATTTCCAAAGAATAAAAATTCAGCTCTGTGATTTGTCTAGAACTGTCTATCCGTCTAGACACATAAGCACTGTACATATTTGGCTTTTCAGACTTATAGATATTGACAGATAAGACAAAGACTATGTTATATGATCCGCATGAATGGGAACTGTGGGCTGCTTTCTCAGGCTCCTCAATCTATTCTGTTTTGTTCTGAAAATCTTCTTTGTTCTGTAGCTTAGGTGGGAGACTCCATTAGGGCTGGTGATAGTAGCTGTTTTATGATTCCAGCAGAAATAGAGATGTGAATGCTGAAGGGTCTATAAAATAGTGGAACGATGATAGGAAATGATTTTTTTTAAAGAAGCAATACTCTTAAATATGCTACTTCAGATTTTGCTTATTCTTGTGGAACTTTGGAGCAAGGCTTGACTGGGCCCTTGCTGTTTGGCTTCCAAATATGTGTTTCTCTTTTTTGTCTGCTTTATACATTGCTACTTTATTATAATTTCCTATTTCTGTAATCATGCTACCTGTATGCACCTTTCCCTTTACTTCTGATAGAGCTGATTTCCTGAGATATCAAGCATGACAAATAGTGTGGGGATGATATCCAACAAGAAAAAAAAACAAATTGGCAAGAATGGAACACTTCCCTAAATCACACAGCACTATGACAGGCTTCAAAGACTGACTAGGAGTTCACTCTGGCATGGCTAAACACATCTCTCCAAAGCAAGCAAGAGGTAACTTACAGCTCAGCCAAGGAAACACTGTGAAGGGAGAAATGTTGAGACATGAAATAGGCTTGCAGATACGGTGGTGAGCTCTCCATCCCTGAAAGCATTCAAGCAGTTTGTAGTGAGAACTTGAAGAATGTCATGTTTCTTCCAAACATTAATATTGATGATTCTCTTCTTTTGGATAAACTGTGCTTTACTGCTTTTGTCTATAAAATGAAAAGAATTCCCATGTTGATATATAATTTAAGAATATTCAGAAATCTCAAAACTCACATTTTCTGAAGCCTATAGGGCAGGCTGCCTGCACCCATGTTACGTTAAAAAAATCTGCTCTATTAATACCTGGGTTAGTAGCATGATATAGCACTCATGACTCCAATTTTAGGGTGCCTGGTCAGGATTTGCGAACGAATACACTTACAAATTCCTGTATACTGCTCAGAGGCCATTGCTCAATGACAAAGAAGTTACGTGCTTTGATGTCATATCCTTTTTTGGATGTTTTTCCATGAATGAGGATTTGTTGAAACACAAGCTCTGGCTATTACATTTTGATTATCAATAGTTTATCCACTCTGGAGAAATTCATAAAGTCAAAGACATTAGAGAGTCCCAAGATAGGAATTCTCATTGTGAGGTGGAATTAATTGCAAATTAAAGACACAACCATATTGTCTTGCCAAATAGGAAATGAGTTTTAACTTCACTTATTGGACTTTTGGATGAAGTTTCTTAAATTGTGGTTAGAGACCACCTAGTTGTTCAAATACAGATTCCTGAGCCCACCCCTAAACCTTTTACTTTTTTTTTAATTGTGTAACAATTTTATAAGGCAACATCTATTTATTATACCATAGTTCTGAATGTCAGAAGTCCAGATGGGCTTGGCTTGGTTGTCTTTTTAGGGTTTCACAAGGCAAAATTAGTGTCTTACAAGGCTACAATCTTATCTGAGGCTCTGGAGGGAAAAATTCCAATTGAAGCTCGTTCAGGTTGTTGGCGAAACTCAGTTACTTGCTATCTGTCAGTTGGAGGCTTCTCTCTGCTCCTGGAGGCCACCCACTTCCTTCCCATATGGCTCTCTCCATCTTTAAACCAGCAAAGGCATGTGTAGTCCCTCTCCACTTGGAATCTCTCTCAATTCTTCTGCTGTCAAATATCAGTGAAATTCCAGGCTTTTAAAGGGCTTATATGATTAGATTAGGCCCACCCAGATAATTTAAGATACTCTAAGGACCATTGACTCAGACTTTAATTACATTTACAATATCCTCTCACAGCAGTACTTAAAGTTATTGTTTATTTAAATAACCAGAGGATAGGAGTCCTGGGGGAGGGGCCCATCTTTAGATTTTTGCTTCCCACATCTACAGAGTTATTCAGAACAGCCAATGAAATCTGTCTTTCCAACTAACCTCCAAGTGATTCTGATGATGATAGATACTTAGAACAAATTGTGTAGAGAGATAAGAAAAGCATAGGATAACTTTTATTTCCCCAAGTGTTGGTTGGACAATAAAAACATTATTGAAGGACCATACGAAATGATCAATACAAGTAGACTGTGAGAAGTTTATATGACATACACTTGTCCATTTCATTATATACCAAATGATTTGATAGGCCTTATGCAGCCTGTGGTCAGAAATTTGTCTAACCCTGATGGATGAATGATGCAGAAAGATATAGCCCATATAAGAGTTCCAGGAAAAAGGACAGGTGTGCACCCATGATTCCAGCTACTCAGTAAGTGGAAATAGAGGATTTCAATATAAATATAACACTAACAAAAGTTATAGAGACTTATGTCTGTGTCCCAGCTACTTGAGAGGAAGTTGCCCTAGCAAAATTATAGGACATGTCTGTGATCATGGCTACTTGGGAGTAAGGTAGAGGTAGAAGAATGGAGATCCATGGTCACCTGGGCAAAAGTGCAAGACCCTATCTGTAAAACAAACTAAAAGCACACAAAGACTAAGGGGCATCGCTCAAGTGCCCCAGGTAAGGGATGTCTGATGACCAGAAACACCAACAATTGCAGGGTTGTTCATGGAGAAGTGTACAACTGAGGATTATAATTTGATTCTCCTTCTGCAATGCCAAGACCTTGGTTATTATCCACTGATAGACATGTTGATTAGCTTTACTCATAGGAGTTTTATAATTTTGAAATAAAAGGCTTGTTTAGATCTTGAGAATCATAGTGCTAAAGTCATCAATGGGCTAATCCACTAATGAATTTTTAACTAAATGGGCTATTAAGAGTGGAGGGTTGAGAAAATAAGTGACTAGTGATGTGCATTTGTAAGGGGTATCTTGTCTTTGCTCTTTTCTTTCTGGTTCCTTCTAGCAGTTCCTTCCTGCTGCTAGGAGGTGAGCAGCTTGCTCTATCATATACTCTATCCTGATGTCCCATCTTGGTTCAAATTCAAAGCAATGGGGTTAAGCAGAAACTGAAAGTTCTGAAACCAAGAGCTAAAACAAATCTTACTTCCTGTAAGTTGCTTTTCTCCAATATTGTGTCACAGTGATGAAGAGGCGAATCACAGTGATAAGGAAAGAAGGAGGTCGTTTTTTATCAAGATATGGTAAATTAACTAGTACAAGGTAAGAGGCCCAGGTTCAGACTGGTTGAAGGAGAGAAAGTAGACACTATGAATTTCTCTACAAACACTGTTCTATATCTTTTGTCCTTTAATTTCTCTTTGCCAGTACTGGCTTGAATTCAGGAACTGTGAACACTGTCCCTGAGCTTTTTCTCAAGGCTAGCACTCTACCACTTGAGCTACAAATTGACTCCCAGTTTGTTTGTTTTTTTTTAGTAGTTTGTTGTGGATAAGAGTCTCACTGACTTTGCTGCCCAAGCTCGTTTTGAACAATGATCCTCAGATTTCAGTCTCTTGCATAGCTAGGATTACAGGCATGAGCCACCAGCACCTGGCTAAATATGTATTTTTCCATTCAACATTCGTCAAATTATAAATGTATACTAGAGACACCAGACCTTAATGGGCATAGGATAGAGGGAGGGTTAGTACTCATGACATAGTTGTTAGACTTGAAAGCTGAGAGTCACTTCTGTGGCTGGGAGCACAACACTAGGCTACTTTGGAGTGAGGTTCAATGGCTGTGCATACCAGATGAAGGCTTCAGATGCAGGAGGGTATCATTTGACAAGCAGATGGATGACAGAGTGGGTGCGCTGGAGAGTGTTGTTAATCTAATGACTCCAGATAATGCTTCTTTAAAATTGAAAGCAAGTCACTAGGAAACAGCCAGCAAAGCTGTAACTGGTGGATTTCTGGTCTCCTGGCAGATGTAAGTGGGAAAATGAGTAGGTACATAGTGCTCTGCATCCTAACAAAACCCTCAAATTCCTTCTCAGAAAGAAGCAGTACTGACTTTTCTTGGTGAAATTTATGAATCAAATTCACCAGTCAGGAAGGGAGGTTCACTTCCTTTTTTGTGACAATTCCAAATGTTAAAATGTTAAAATTCCAAAGACTCAAAATGTTAAATAAATTATAGCAAAGATTCCATTTTTCTTTTTTCAAAAAACAAAAACAAAAACTGGAGATGTAGAGGAAATTTCAAAACCATGGAGCCTTTAGTTATTATGCTTCACTTAAAATAATAGATTGTAGGATCCTAGGCCTTTGAACATTTAAAGTTCACCTAATTCCATCACCTTTTAATTGGTTATTTCGTTTATTTTCCGATCAAGAATGATTTTTATCACATTACTTTGGCTTTAGGAACATTAAAAGATGCTTTAATGACATGTCCCTGACTTCAAAGAACTTCCTTCTGCTCTGGGAATTAAACAATAGATTAGGGTCTTAAAGAGAGCTGAATCTTGTTAATCTGTGGGAGCAGGGGACTTAGCAGGTAAGATGAAGGGATCCCTTCACTCTTCCACTTCACCCCTTCACTAGAGTTAGGGTTTCTAGCAGGGAGCTGAGGATCTGCCCCTACCTTGAATCAGTGATACAGCACAGGCTGGTATGAGATGGAGCTAGTCAGTCCTAAGCTTCTGTATCTATAGTGCCAATAGCACACAATATAGAGCAGAGGTAAGCTTATAATCCATCTCAAAGGCAATGAGGTGATGTGAGTCAGTCTTCACTTTAACTATGAAAGCATCTAAGAGGAGAAGACAAATTGAAATTCCACTTCACCTATTGCAACCTGGTAGAATGAGTCAGTGTTTAGTCAGGGCTCCACTTTAGCATGGTGCACTTGATGATGACAGCAGGGTCCAGCAGGATGCTAGAAACATCCACCTGATCCTTATTTTCTAATTCAGTAAAAGAAACTTTTTGCATAAAGAAAACTCAAATGCAATCATGTGTCGACTACAAAAATATCCAAATTTCCGAATAGATTTTTAAAAAATCATTCATACTAAGGATCAAGAAAAATTTTCTCCAAAATACTAGCAAAAAAGTAGGGCTGGAGGTGTAGCTCAAGTTGTAGAGAGCCAGTTGAGGAAGCAAGCTGACCAAGCATGAGGGTCTGAATTCAAACTTGAATCCTGTCAAAAAAGAAACACGGAAAAGTGCAAAACCCCAACAAAGAAATGAAAATGATCCAAAAGAATGAGTCTGAGAGGAGAGAGAAGAAAATTTACACTCTGAACATTGGTGAGAAAGTGGGTTGGAAAAAGAGATGAGAGAGTAGGATTGAAAATTGTATGTGAAGAACTATAGTCCACAAACTTCCTAAATTTGATGAACGACATAAACCTTTATTTTCAAGAAGCTGAACAGATCATAATGAGATAGATACAAATAAAGCTATGTAGAGGGAAATTTTTAGCTAAAAAATTAAAAACAAGAGATCTTGAAAGCAGTCAGAGCAGAAGGGGAAAGAGCAACTTAAATGCTAGCGAATTTCTCATCTGAAACCAAGAATGGAAAGGGAAATGGGAAAGTGTTTCCACTGCTGAGAGGGGGAAAAAAGTCAGTTTAGAATTTGATATTCAGCAAAAAATATTCTTCAGAAGTGAAGATGAAATCAGTATATTCTCAGACAAAGGAGAGCTAGGAGGATTTGTAACCAACAAATATTTTAGAGAATACCTAAAGGAAGTTCCCAAAATAAAAAAAAAAAAAAGAAATGAGCGGAAGACAACTTGTATACAAACCTATACCAATTGTCGTGATTATAAAATGTTATATAATTGACTGTTTTCATGATCATCTTACTGGTATTTTCTGGTTAAAGGATGAATCACACACTTTCTGACGTGGTAGTTACTGTGTGTGCAGAAAATAAGAAAAGTATATTTTAATAGTAGAGAAGATAAGGGGACCCAAATGGGAATAAAGCTTCTATACCTTATTGAAGTGATAAGTCAGTGTGACCAGTATGGCTTGGATGGAATATATTACTCTTATTTTTTTTTTCTTTTTTAATCTTCTTTTTTTTTGGTAGAACTAGTGCCTCACACGTGGTAGAGTGAAGCTCTATTAATTGAGCCATGCCTCCAGCAAGCTTGTTTTCCTGAAGACTAGAGAGAAATCTATCTACCCCCAAAAAACTCCCTTTTGGACTCCACATTGGGAAGAAACCCATTTTTCATTTCAGTGTATAATATTATCATGTTATTGGTATTCCAGAACAACTCAGTCCTCATATATAAGAACGGGCAGTGGTGTGTCATTGAGGCTGAAGAATGAGCTGTATAGATCTAGATTTGAGCAGATTGCAATTTATTGGGAGGACTTACTGACAGAAGTACAATCCTAGGTAACAGCAAAACCAAGTGGATTCTGTAATTTGGGGTAGAAGGATGGATGTATACACTGGTTCACACAGAAATGACTTCATCTAAGATGAAATGTACTTGTTTACTTTAAGCTAATATGTAGGAGTCGAGCACATAATTAGTGTCAGAGTCTGGTTGTAAAACTCTACCTGCCATCTGATAGTTTTTTTAAAAAAAATCTATTTATGGTTTGTTGAAACTATGCAGGAAAAACTAACAAAAGTTATTGTGGTGACTGCAACTCAAGATGGCTACGATCATGTCAAATTGAACCAAATATACAGTAAGGAAATTCTAATCCTCATTTTTTTTTTTGCATTGGAGTAGAGAGCTCTCCTTTGACTATCAGTTTGCAAGTAGGAATAAGCTTGAAAAAAATTAGGTTTCCTTGCTTGAGCAATCTCTTCAAGTTCTATCACAGACTTTTAAGTTCAAGTTTGAGCTCACCTAAAGAAGACTGACTCTGTCTTCTACAGGCATTTGCTTTTCAGTTGTAGTCATATCTCTGAGCAATTAAAATCCAATTATAGCAGTGACTTCCATCCTACCAGCTGGCAAAATTAGGAAAGATTTGTACTTTTGTAGGCTACTAGCTGTTTTCTCAATTAGAATTCTAAACAAACACATCTCCAATGAATGGAACCCTTCCATATTACTCTGCCATGCTGTATTTATAGGCACAGACAGGTCACTGAGATACGAAATTCAACTCAGGTGATCATCATGACCCTGGTGACAGAGTGCAATATAAAAAATGCCTCTTTGGACAAACAGATACTTATTTACATCTTTCTTAGCTATAGTGTCTGCTTAGTCTTGTGCATGTGAACTGGGTTAGTTTACACAGACACTAAGAATGGCTTTTACCTTTCTAACTTAAAGTTTCTTTTCCTAAATCTCATCTGATGATCATAGTCTTCAGGAATGCTTTACTTTTAGAATGAGAGAAGGGGAAAGATGGTAACCCTTCTGGGATTTGAGACAGTAGTTTGCTGAAGCCATGTTTCAATTTCTTTATGGTTTTCTGGGCCTGCTGGGTCTTGCAATTAGAGCCAACAAAGGAGCAACAGTGGAGAAAATAGAGAACAAAGCAGTGAAAATCCATCCAATTAGGGACCTTTGAGGTGTTGCAGGGAAGCAGGCAGAGCTCTTCATCTTCTGACGGCTCACACCCAAAGCCTCCCTCCCAGCTAGCATGGCTTAACTGTGCATCTGTGAGGACTTCATTATGTCCTTGTATTTTCCTTCTTGGAGAGATGCAATAAGATGAGAGGGGCCTCAAATTCTGGTTTTCAAATTCAGCTGTGAGTTGTGCTGGCCACTCTGAACTCAAGAGACTTATATTTATTGGAAGAAATCATATAAAAATTAAACTAGTAGCCATTCTGTTTGACCTGGACCGGGTAGGAGGTCCTGAGTGTCTAATTTCTTAGTCTCCTCCTTTAGAATACTATGAAACATATTCTTAGACTATTAAAAATCCAAATGATACAGCTAGCAACTGTTAAATTAGCAGTAAGACAGACAATATAGTAAATCATAGACCCCAATTTGTGCCATTTTCCTATTGAGCATTGATGGCTACTAAGATCCTTTTCAGGATAGCAGCCAGTTACTCTCCAGCATATGTGGGGACAGATCTACCTCGCTTTTTGTCAGCTGCCATTGGCTGGAGTCCTGCCTTCAACAACTAATTAGAAGAGGATATAAGGCTGTTAACTTATCTGATTTAGGAATTTGCTCAAGCTATATTAATGCTACAAGGATCTCCACCCTCAGGTCTGAGCTGGCTCTTCGATATCCTTGGTTCTCAAAGATAAAGGCCATTAGTCAGGTTGTCTAGATCTTGACCTAGAAGATGGCTGTGGTACTCTCTTTTACTGAGCAGTTCAGGCATGCCTTTTGAATTTGATACAACCTATGTCATGATAGTCTACTTCTTCAGTGGATAGCTCTGCATCGGTAATTTATCCCTTGTATCAAGGCATGCATTGATATACATATTGAGAGATGAACTTAGGTCCCAATGGTTCTAATAGTTCTAGTGGGTGTCATAACACAAGATCAGTTTTTCTTACACATGTTAATTCTTTAAATATTCAAAGATAGATCCTTGTATCTCCACTGAGTCTTCTGATTTGAATTGTGTGTTCATTATTGAGAATGACTTATCTTCTTATACCAAGTAGCAACAATCGCTTATCTAAGCATCTGTGGAAATTGGGTTTTTCTGTCAGGAAGCTAGTTTTCTCATTCATTTGTTTGTGCATGTATGCATTTATTCACTCATTCATTCATGAGAAGCTCTCTGGGAACTTCATAATAAGATAAATCTTTGCATCATTATCCTCTACTCTGTGTGTGCGTGCGTGCGTGTGTGTGTGTGTGTGTGTGTGTGTGTGTGTGTGTGTGTGTGTGTGCGCGCGCGCGCGCATGTGTTTGTCCTGGATCTGGGTGCTATTTTTGAGTATTTTTGCCCAAGACTAGTTCTCAACGACTGGATGCTCACTTTCAGTTTTTTGTTATTGCATTGGAGTTAAGAGTTCCACAGACGTTTCTGCCTGACATTGATCCGTGATCCTCCGATCTCAGTCTCTTGAGTACTAGGAATATAGGTATGAGGCACAAGTGCCTACTTCTTCATCTGGGTATAGTTATGACTCTTAAGGAAGAATATGTTTTTGATTCTTGAGGGACAGGTCACAGTTCTTGCACAAAAGGGAGGGATCAGTTAGACCTGCATGCTGTTTGAGATGACATTTCTGCACATGTCACCTCTCCATCACCAATGAACTATGTGAAGGTTACTGCCACCATAGCCGGGCTCTGAAATGACATGTCTTATTGTCTACTCTGTACTTTCATTGTGAATTCATTGCTTTCCAAAGAAATAGTATTTTTTTATTTCTACTGCTTATTACAGTGGTAAGCACAAATTAGGCATTCAATAAATAGTGGTGATTGAATGGTCAGGTGAATGAAATATAGGAAAGGCTCACACAGATGGAGACGTGCACACACACTATCTGAAAAGCTGTCAGTATACAGCACATCCATGAACTAATCCTTCCTCTTAGCAGCTCTGGGGCTTAGCATAACATGGTTAGTTTCCGCTAATCAGGGGTTCTGGCTCAGGATCTAGACTCTCTGCTATCCCATGTCACTAAGTCCATTCATTCTACTTGAGGAAATGAACTCCAATCTTGTGACCCTCTCTCCATCAGTTTCTTGCTCAGAAGCACATTCCAATCAGAAATACTCTTCCTGATACTTGCTGTTTAAACTCCTTAGTTGTGGCTGCCAAAATTTCTTCTATTTGCTTCATCTTCATTCATCCACATAATAATAGTTACTATAAGCATACTCTATGGGTAAAGAACAGTGAATGGAATATTGGCTTTTGTTTAAGAAGCACAGAGTCTAATGGAACCCTGATCTTTTGTAAATGCTTTCATCTATTGTCTGGTGATGAGTCTATGGTGCTGCCTAGGTCCTATGCCAGTCACTCTGTGAATCTACATTGGACTTTGGTGCTCTCTGAAGTCAGCATATCATGCTGTATAACCATCAAGTTCACATACATGGGCGTGCGTGTGCACACGCGCACTCACACACACACACACACACACACACTTGTTTTTAATGTTTGCTCTATTGTACAATGCCAGAAAAGAGGACTTTTAGTTGTATCAATTATCTCCTTGATTCCTGTTATATGCCTTTGAACATTTATACTTGCATCATGCAAGGTGACTTAAGACTCTGATGGTGGCTCCTGAAATACATCATATATGGTGACAAATGCCTAAGATGCAAAGCTCAGCTCCCTGGTTCTGGATCTGAATATGAATGGGGAGTGGTAACAAGGACATGATTTTTTCTTTTTTCACTCTAATTCTATATTATCACATTGAATGTATCAGGGTACATATTCATTGCCTTAGCCTCCTGGGTTGTAATGCTGTGCACATGCATAATCAGATAAGGAGAAATGGGCCCTGTCCTCATTTTGAAACTCAATGCACCTGGAACAAAGAACGTCTGATTCTGCTCACCATCTGCTGGGGGAGGAGAAGGCCTCCCATTGCTCCATTTGCCACACTTAAATTGAAGGGTGTATTCCCAGAAGGCAGTAAGAGCTTGCATCTACAGTCTGGGTGTGGATTTCACCCTCAAATGCCCCAGA